>NW_026652283.1:89734141-89757371 GCF_009828535.3 Hylobates moloch | reverse complement strand
AGGCACTGAAGAACCTGAAAAGCTGGAATAACCCCATGAAATAATGAGAATAATTGTAGTATCCTGAACCGGAGTACAGGACACAGGACTGACGTGGAAGGCGGCACGAGACTACGCGCGCGGGAAAGACCCAGGGATCACAGTGGCCCAAAGCTGGGCACTTCCCAATTCTGGGGATTTGTGCTACAGGCACTCCAGGCTCCACGGTAGAACTGTGTCCAGCACGAAGGCAGTGCTGTCTCGGGGGAGGCAGGGCTGCACCACCACTGGGGCGGGAAGGGGCCCCGCAGAAAGGCGCCCAGTGTTTCCAACTGCATGGGGTCCAGGGCAGCGCTGATGCAGAGCGTGGAGGAGCAGGTTAAACATAAAAGAGAGAAGCTTTTCAGGGTGGAAGACAACAGAGAACGCTGCACACTGCCCTTCCCACCCGAATTGTGATTTGCCTTTTTTTTTTTTGAGACGGAGTTTTGCTCTTGTTGCCCAGGCCTGGAGTGCAATGGCCTGATCTCGGCTCACTGCAATCTCCGCCTCCCGGGTTCAAGCAATTCTCCTGCCTCAGCCTCCCAAGTAGCTGGGATTACAGGCGTGCGCCACCACGCCCGGCTAATTTTGTATTTTTAGTAGATACGAGGTTTCTCCATATTGGCCAGGTTGGTCCCAAACTCCCGACTTCAGGTGATCCACCGGCCTCGGCCTCCCAAAGTGCTGGGATTACAGGCGTGAGCCACCGCACCCGGCCTGCTTTTTTTTCTTTTTTGCATAGTCTCGCTGTCCACCGGGCTGGAGTTGCAGTGATCTCGGCTCCCTGCAGCCTCGAGCTCCCAGGCTCAGGCGATCCTCCCACCTCAGTCCACGGTGTAGATGGGACCACAGGAGCCCGCCACCACACCCGACTACTTTTTGTAATTTTTGTAGGGATGGGGTCTAGCCACGCTGCCCAGGCTGGTCCCAACTGCTGGGCTCAAGAGCTCCGCCAGCCTCCGCCTCCCAAAGCGAAGGGACCGCAGGCGGGAGCTACCGCGCCCCGCCCAGAGTTTCCGACTGTTAGCGTGAATCATATTCACGTCAAAACTTCTTTTTATACAAGAACTAAAAGGCAAACTAAATCCCTGCTCCATCACTGCCTGTCCCGGGTGGCGGCGCTGGACATTTTCTCCAAGCGCCTACCCGGCCCCGCGCGCAGGTGGCCTGCGCTGGAGGATCCCGGACAAGCACATTTCCTCCGCCCCCGGAAGTGGCGGTAACGCCAGGCTCTGCCCCCGACAGAGGCGGAAGCGGAGTCGCCCTGAGAGGTCTCCCGTTGCCGCAGGCGCCTCAGCCCAGCAGCGCGCCTTGGCTCTTGGCCGCCTACTCCTACGGCCCTGGCCCCGGGCGGCCAGGGGCCTGCTGCGGGCGGGGCGCTGCCCGACCAGAGATTCCTGTGGAACGTCTTCCAGAAGTGCGGGCTGGCACCGCCCCGGCATCCCCCGCCTCCGCAGCAGCCGCCCCCGACCCCTGCCCCGACCCCGCGGCCCACCCCGACCCCTGCCCAAACCGACGAGCCGCCCCCGTTCCCTGACGGTTTCCCCGCGGCCTCCCCCATCACCTGCCGGGTCCCCAACGGCCTCCCCCGTCCCCTGCCCCGACCTCCGCCGCCTCCCCTGTCCCCTGCCCCGACCCCCGCGGCCGCGCCCGACCCCTACCCCGACCGACGCGGCCGCCCCCATCCCCTGCCCCGACCCCCGCGGCCGCCCCCATCCCCTACCGGGTCCCTCGCAGTCTCCCCCGTCCCCTGCCCGGTCTGCTGTGGCCGTCCCTGCCTCCTGCCCGGTCCCTGTCCTGTGCATGGGGCCCTTCCTAAGGTGCAGAGTGCGCCACTGCAGACCCGAGATCGCGGCCACCGGCTCCTGGGCTAGGCCCTTTTTCTCGCCTCAAGAGCCGTCAGGGGAGGGTCTCCAGGGTGCTTGTTTGGGGAAAGCGGAAACAGACTGCCTGGGCCTGTGTTAAAATGTCAGCAGCCAAGGAAGAAGCAACGACCTGGCCTCTGGTCGGGCCAGGTGACCTTTATGGCGGCGCCTTCTGTCCCTGGTTGCTTTTCCACTGAATGAATGACTGAAACTATAGTAACTCATGGCCAGGGAATGGCTTAGTTATCTGAGGGAATCTTTTCTTGTTTGTGAAAAAGGGAAACTGGTGCAAATGAGAATTCAGACAGGCCAGGAGGGGAAGGAAGGGAAGGATTGAGGTGGGAAAAGAGAGAGAAAGACGATTGATCTCTTAGCAGAAGACCACACTTGGACGTCGGCTCATGGGGCACTTCCTTGATTCTCCTGTACTCCTCAGCGGGATGGGAGAGGCGGAGGTTCCAGGAGGGAGCCTTCCAGAGTCGGTGCAGGGTTGACAGGAGACGTTGTTTTGCTTTTCCTGAACTTTCAATCGCCAGCTTATTTGGTCTTGATGTCGTTGTAGGGTTGATAAAGACAGCAGTGGAGTGATATCAGACGCCGAGCTTCAGCAAGCTGTCTCCAACCGTGTGTGGGCCAGTGGGACCTGGGCCTCCACACCAAGAAGCCACGAGCCTGCCCTGCTCACAGTGGATAACTTTCTTTCTGAAGTTGATTTTCCAAGGACAAAGGAATCATTAGGACAAATTATTATTACTGCTTCATGGTGGAGATGCTTCTGGTTTATTTTGTGGCTACTGCTGTTACTGCTTGGAGTGCCTCACCGAGCCAGCTAACAACTGCGTGCGTGAGCACAGGGAAAGGCTTCTTGAGAAATGAAAACTAGGTTGTAGGTTTAGAAGGGGAATAGGAAGGTTAGCTCTGTACAGCCGAAAGCCTTTTGGTAAGTTGGAGGTCCTTGAATTTCCTCGGTGACTGCATCTTGGTGACTTCTCTGAATAGACCTTCGAGGGCACTGGGGGGTGATTGTTGGAAGGCTTGGGGAGCTCAGGCAGCACTTGTGTGGGAACGTGGCTGTTACAGGAACTGCAGAAACTGGGACTGGTTTCCTCGGGAAAGGATTGGGGGTGTTGGAGGCGCTGGCAGGGGAGTTACCGGGAGGTGTTCTTATCAGTGTGCGAATACTGGGCGTTCAGGCAGCGAGAAATCCGGGTCCTTGGGTGTTGTGAGCTCCCTGGAGTTACGTTCTTGCCAGTTTCAGCTCAATTGATCCCTCTCCCCTGAGCTATCATTGGATACATTTTACTTCATTGAACACCTGACTGCTGCTTTTTCTGTAATCCCTCAGGGACAGTCATCTTTTCTGATTCTGTGTATAGTTTGCCTTTCCAGATCTGTGCCATTTAAGCTAGAAAAGGGGTCAGTTTTGAGATGATGTGAAAATGTTGAAAGGCTCCTCGTTATTAGTGGGAAGTATCTGATGTTGCCAGAGACTGAACTGGGGCGTGGGGAGCACTACGGCTGCTAGACACTGCCTCACTGCGCTGTGGGTGGGGGGTGCTGGATTCAGCCTTACTGCCTAATGATTTGTGAGGATTTGTGTTTTCAGAGTAACATGTTTACCTTATATTATGACATTAGTTCCTAATATGTGACATGTGGGCCACAGATGCTGGTGTATTATTTCACATGCATTTATATAGATTGTTTTCAGGGAATTCAGAAATTCTGTTATCTCTACGCTAGTGATTGTGCTTTCTTGATTTTTCTCTTTTCATTATTCTTAAATCCTCCTTTTTTTAATTTGCATCTCTGTTCATTTATACTCGGGAAGTGCAAGACATGGCTACTAGAAAGAGATGTCAAGAGAACCCGGAATCCGGTAGGCTACAATTTGGCAAATCTTAGCTTAAAACTTCCTAAATGTTGACCACAGTGGATGCAAATGGCTCTGTGCATCATCTGTTAAATATGGTCAGATGACCACCCAGGTTCAAGTGGTTTGTCACCAGGGTGATACGAGCCACACGGAGTGCCCTCCTCAGAGGCCAAGTCTCAGAGACGTTTATTTTGAGTGGTTTTCCAGTGAGTGATGCAAGATTTATGATCCATTTTAACAGCCTGCTTTTTATGCATTTGCTCAAATTTTTAGATTTTAGGTTTAGTTTTAGGTTTTCTGTTATACTTGCTCAACTAGGAGTGGTGGTCAAATACTGGACCTCATTAGCATGATAGCCTGCCCATGTTGGCAGGCTCCACTGGAGTGCTTTGGGGCCTGCCTGGATTCCAGTCCTGGCTCTACCAGGTTTGTGGCCTTGCCGTTACTGGGAGGGAGTATTGAGGAAATGCATGCGAGGTGCTTCCCGTGATTCCTGGCACAGAGCAAGTGCTCAGTAATTGTCAGCTGTGAGTATTAGTAGTAGCTAATACACTACCATTATTCTTGGCTAACAAGCCAGCTCAAAGCTTTGATGGTTTCCATTACCTGATGATGGTGATGATGGTTTCCACGTACTGAACACTCACACCACTGGGCTAGGCGCTTAACCCAAATCAAAGGTCAGCATTATTGTTTGGGGGTGGGGGAGACATCTCCTGCTCTGACTTGTGTGTTTGGGTTCCCGTATTTTCACCAGAGGGTGTTAGTCCTGCCCCAGTTCAGCTGGTCCTCAAAGCATATATAGCTCTTTAGCCATCAGCAAGTGTCAGTCAGAACATAATCTTGATTTCAGCTGCTACTAAATATCTACCAGGAGCCTGCTTGAGAGAGAGAATTGCCTGACAGGTGCTGAGTCCACCATTCCTGAGATACTTTGAAATCAGTGTCTGGCTTCACCCAAGCTGTGTATCGGGACCCTCTCACCGTGGCCCCCATGGAGTCACTTTTCTTAGGCGCCCCCCTTTTCCTTGGGCTCTGAGCTTCCTCTGCCTTTCATCTCTGCAGGATGAAGCCCCACCCACCCTTCAGGATGCAAAGCCGTCCTCTACAAAATGCGTGCAGTGGCCAGGTGCAGTGGCTCATGTCTGACCTCCCAACACTTTGGGAGGCCGAGGCAGGGGTATCGCTTGAGCCCAGGAGTTTGAGACCAGCCTGGGCAACATTGTGAGACCCTGTTCCTTGAATTGCCCTGGGAGATTTCCTGAGCTTGTGCTGGAGGCATGTGGCCCCATGAAGCCCGTAGTCACGGTTCACCCTGAAAGACGCTGGCTTTGGGGCTCACACGCCTGCTGCAGGCAGCCCCAGGAGATGGCCACCCTGTTTCTCCTGGAGCTGGAGCTGCGCGTCTTCTCAGCAACTGTGGTGGCTGTTCTGTTTGGTTTGCATCTTATAAACCGTTTACCCGATTACATTTTCCTCTTCAATTTAGCTGCTAGAAAATTTAAAGTCAGGTTGGTGGCTCGTCAGTAATGAGAGTTTAGAGGTAAATTGTATGACATAGTCTTAGACTCTTCACTTTCTCCTCAGCCAACATGATTCACAGTTACTTTATTTTGCTGTACTGTGAGTGTCTGTTTCCTGAATTCCTTCTGGAATAAGGCAGGTTGTTAGTAAGCACAGGTTTCTGGTCCATCTCGTAGCCTCAGGCAGTGGGCGGTGCCATCTGCTCCCTTTCTGGGTTACCTGTGGTAGCTCTCAAGTTGCAGGGCTGCGATTTGAAGCCTGATTTAGTACACCGTGTTTCTGTCGTGTTCTGTGGTGGTTTGCTCCTCACGTGAGCATTCACCCTGTGGCCCTGTTTCTCCACCACACCTCTGCCTGGTGGCATCCTACTGGATGTCTCAGCCGAGCCACTCTGTTCTGAAGACGCCCTTGTCCTCCACCACTTTGCTTTGGGCTCTGAGCTTCTTCTGCCTTTCGTCTCTGTAGGATGAAGCCCCACCTGCCCTTCAGAATGCCAGCCTTGACAACATTGTGAGACCCTGTTTCTACAAAAACTAAACAAGTGTAGTGGTGCACGCCTGTAGTCCCAGCTACTTGGGAGGCTGAGATGGGAAGATCACTTGAGCCTTGGAGGTTGAGGCTGCATTGAGCTGAGATCAAGCCACTGCACTCCAGCCTGGGAGACAGAGCGAAATCCCATCTCAAAAAAAACAAAGAAAGTGGATGCGCGCTGCTCCTGCCATTGGATCATCACAGCATTTTTCTTTTCTCTGATGTGCGCCTTTTTCCTCACCGTGGGGGCTCATGCTTTCGTGGTTCCCTCTCGCTACTAGATTGTGAGCTGCATGAAGGAAGGTTCATAGTTGTGTTGTATGTACAGGCACACAAACTTTGTTCTTGGATAGACACATATCAATCCGCTTCCTTCTCCTCTCTGAATTTCTTTATTTAAAAAAAAAAAATTAGAGATGGAGTCTCACTGTCTTTCCCAGGCTGGTCTCAAACTCCTAGGCTCAAGCGATCCTCGTGCCTCTGCTAATATGAATCATTAGCCTATACTAATATGAATTCCTATACTAATATGATTGAAATTAGTTTGACTTCTATAATTGTTCTCCCAGATTGGGCTTCTGTTTTGGTAGTAGAACTAAATTATTAGGCTATTTCAAGAAATTAATATATTACTGGTAGAAAAACTGAAGCTACAAAATGGCCTGGTTTCTCACTTCAGTTAAATTTGTGCTTCTGAGTGCTTGTATTCTAGGTGAAACCGCACTGAGAAGGTATTTGTGGCCCGTATGCTGATTCATTGATTAGACTTCTTTGCCCAGGAGAGCTGCTAAAAATTACTGCGGTGAACAGGTATGAAGAAGAAGGCTGTTCTCTGCCCTTCTTTTTGCAATAAAATGTTACAAACTATCTTGAGTTTGATCCCTTTTCGGGTGTTTGGGTTTTTTTTTAACATTCACATGTTTCTTGGAATTATAAGAAATTAACTTTGTGCTTCTGAAGTGGGTTTGCCTTAATATAACACTGATGTATTTGAAAGGGGCATTTTTAAAGCTGTACTTTAAAAAATAACAATTCTTAAATTCGTTTCAAGGTTTTTTGTTTGTTTGTTTGTTTGTTTTTGAGATGGGGGCTGTCTCTGTCACCCAGGCTGGAATGCAATGGCATTGATCTTGGCTCAGTGCAACCTCTGCATCTGGAGTTCAAGCGATTCTCCTGCCTCAGCCTCCTGAGTAGCTGGGACTACAGGCACCTGCCACCAGGCCCAGCTAATTTTTGTATTTTTAGTAGAGACGGGGTTTCACCATGTTAGCCAGGATGGTCTCGATCTCCTGACCTTGTGATCTGCCCGTGTCAGCCTCCCAAAGTGCTGGAGGCAGAGGTTGCAGTGAGCTGAGGTAGCGCCACTGCACTCCAGCCTGGGGGACAGTTAGACTCCATCTCAAAAAAAAAAAAAAAAAAAAAAAAAGAATAGAATAACTCTTGTTTAGGTGTTACAAAATCCAGGCCAGACAAATCTAAACTTTAATCTCACACCCAGTTGCTAGATTAGTCCCTTCTCCAGCTCAGGTTTGGCCTAAGCCTCAGGGTTCCTTACTTAGTGGGCACCACCTGCCCCCTTCCCCACCTTTGTTCCTCTTTTTCCTCTGCTGGCTCCTCCGGGGTTGGGTGTGTTCAGAGGTGGAGACAGGCTAAAGGTCTTTGGCTTTTAGGTTCTGTTGATGGGTGAGTTCCAGATACTAGCTTTCTCTTGTAGGATGTTTCATTTATTTATCTATTAAAAATATTTACTTCGAACACACCATTCATGTGCCAGACCCTGTTCCAGGCACTGGGGCTAGGGTGATAAATGAGATCAACAAAAATACCTGCCCACATTAAGCTCCTGTTCTAGGGAAGACAAAAAAGAAAGAAAATACACGTGTCCTTAGTACATTAGAAGGTTCCAAGTACTGTAGAGAAAAATAAAGTAGGTTGGACTTGGTGGCTCACGCCTGTAATCCCGGCACTTTGGGAGGCTGAGGTGGGAGGATTACTTGAGCTCAGGAATTTGAGACCAGCCTGGGCAACATGGCAAATCCTGTCTCTACAAAAAAAAAAAAAAAAAGTTAACTGGGTATGGTGGCATGCAACTGTAGTCCCAGCCACTGGGGAGGCTGAGGAGGTGAAGATTGCAGTAAGCCGAGTTGTGCCATTGCACTCCAGCCTGGGTGACAGAGCCAGACCCTGTCTCAAAACAAAAGGAAAGAAAGAAAATGAAAAAGAGCAGAGATGGGGCAAACGGGAGAGGGCTGGTGCTGGGGTCACAGGGGAGGGGCCGAGGATGCACCGGAGGGGCTGGGGATGCAAGCTTTCCTGAGTTCCCACAGTTCTCTGCCCCTCTCCTGTCTCACAGGGCAAGGGCCACCTGGGGCTTGTGGTGGTTTTGCGCCAAGCTAATATCTTGTTCTTCTCAACAGACGGAGGCCCATTGAGGCTTCTCTGTCCTCCATGGGGAACAGCATTGGCCTAAACCTGCAGACACCATTGCAAAGAGAAGTCAGGCAAACCCGCTGATGAAGAATGATTCCAGTGTGCTGACAGAGGCTGACATTTCTTGCCATGGGTGATTTAATGTTGGGCCTCAATTTTTCACTCCCCTCGTAAGGGTATGACATAGCCACAACCTTGCCAGGGCCCTAGGGAGGGTGGATGGACGTATCCATCCCATAGGTGTTGGCTCGTGGCTGGGTGACTTGCTTCTGCCAATGAGATTTTCACAGACACAGCACAAGCAGAAGCCTGGAATGTGTGGGCACTGCCAGGCCTGCCCTCTAAGGCTCTTGATTTTCCCCACGAGATGTGCGTGCCCCAGGGGATGGCGGCTCTGGCTGCGGGATGAGAGGCGTGTGGAGCAGGCATGGTTCCCATCCTTAGCCTGCAGTCAAGCCCAGACTAGATCAGCCTAAGCCCAGCCACGCCACGGGTGCAGGAGTGAAGAGCAAATGCTAACTGTCCATGGAATTGACTTTCAAAGGGGCATGTCATGTGCCTCTTCCCAGCAACAGTGAAGGCATTTCCCTATCAGTCAGTTGGTAAATGATTATTGACAAACAATGTGCTGGGAAGGTGGAGTGATTTGAGTAGATTTGGCGTCTGTTCTCATGGAGCTTCATTTCTAGAGGGGAAGGCAGATGATGGATGGATAAATATAAATGATTCTAACAGGTTGGTGCAGCAATCATTAAAAGGAATGGCAAAAAAAGGAAACGGGGAGGAGCTGCTGATGCAGTTCATTAATAGTAATGGCAAAAACCGCGATGACTTGTGCACCAACCTAACACAGTAACCACGGGTGTGCAAAATGTGGCAATTGGGAAGTTCCGAGTGCTAGGAGAGCATCTAGCTTCCCGGCATCAGGAGACGGGGGTTGGCAACCTAACCAAGGTTAAGTCCAAGTGAAGGGGGTGGGCAGGGAGCGATATTTCAGTGGAGACTCCAAGGATGAATGGTATTTAGAGAGTAAACCGATAGAGAGGGTGTGTGTCTGGCACAGAGAAGTGCCTGTGCAAAAGCTCGGGGCGAGAGGACACTGTGTGTTCATCCACCTGAGGGGCGACCAGCAGGCTGGAGCTCAGCGGGTTGAGAGGAGGATGCAGAGCCCGGGAAAGGCACCCTAGGCAGAGGGCACAGCAGGGCAAAGGCCTGGAGTCAGGCCTGAGCCTCTGTGGTTTGAGGAATGGACGGAGGCCTGTCTGGCAGGAAGGGAACGGCACAGGGGAGAGACCTTAGGCCAGAGCAGAGGGCAGGGCTGTGCTGGGCACTGTGGGCTGTGGATGGTGCTGGCATTTAAGAGGGGAGACCATAGACCAGGGCAGAGGGCAGGGCCGTGCTGGGCACTTTGGGCTGTGGATGGGAGCTGGCATTTATGCTCAGGTGATGGGAATATGTTAAAAGATTTTAAGGAGGGGAGTAGCAGTTGGGATTAATGTGTATTCTGGGAATCTCAACAAAGTAAATTCATAGTTCGAATTTTCATAAGACTTCTGCACAGGGAGAGAGAAGATCGTGTCTACAGCTATGTGATGATTTTATTTAAAAATACTAAGTTTTTAAACGTGATTTCAAATGGTGTGTTTCTGTTTCACATTGGACGTAAGTAGATTGCAAGGCTAATGGAAAGTAGAAAAGTTAACTCATGAACATAAAAGAGATATCGATTTGAAAACAAAACATTTATTCATTTACTTCCGCTGCAGTTTTCTTGACTGCTGAATTTCATGAGAAGGGATTGTTCAGGGAGGGTCGTGGGGCTGAAGACCTGGAGAGGAGCTGGTGCTACCGCTGTTCAAATCTGAGGGTAGTGGAGATGGAGACGTGGGGAGGAACAGGTGCTGCCTTTTAAGTCTATGAGAGTCATTGAGCTGCACGTCCAGGGAGGAGCCAGTGCTGCCACTGTTGTCTTAGGTTGAGGAGCTGAAGACAATGAAGGAGCCAGTGTGGCTGTTCTGTGAGGGTCATGGAGCTGGAGATCCAGGTGAGAGAGATGTTCTAGCTCTGGGAGTAGCTGATGTTCTACCTTGAGGGCCCTGCAGCTGCAGACCCGGAGAGGGGTTGATGTTGTAGATTGAGGGCCGTGTAGATGGAGACCGGGAGAGGAGCTGATGTTCAGTTTGAGGATCTTGCAGCTGCAGATGTGGAGAGGAGCTGATGTTCTAGTTTGCGGGTCTTGCAGCTGCAGACCCGGACAGTAGCTGATGTTCTAGTTTGAGGATCTTGCAGCTGCAGACCTGGAGAGGAGCTGATGTTCTAGATTGAGGGTCATGCAGCTGAAGACTTGGGGAGGAGCTGATGTTCGAATTGAGGGTCTTTCACTTGGAGACTGAGGAAGGAGCTGATGTTCTAGATTTAGGGTCACAGAACTGGAGACCTGGAGAGAAGGTGATGTTCTAGTTTGAGGGTCTTGCAGCTGCAGACCCAGGGAGGAACTGATGTTCTAGTTTGAGGATCTTGCAGCTGCAGACCCGGGGAGGAGCTGATGTTCCGGTTTGGGGGTCTTGCAGCCGCAGACCTGGGGAGGAGCTGATGTTCTGATTTGGGGGTCTTGCAACCGCAGACCCGGGGAGGAGCTGATGTTCTGGTTTGGGAGTATTGCAGCCACAAACCTGGGGAGCAGCTGATGTTCCGCTTTGGGGATCTTGCAGGTGCAGACCCGGGGAGGAGCTGATGTTCCGGTTTGGGGGTCTTGCAGCCGCAGACGCGTGGAGGAGCTGATGTTCTGGTTTCAGGGTCTTGCAGGCGCAGACCTGGGGAGGAGCTGATGTTCCGGTTTGAGGGTCTTGAAGCCGCAGACCCGGGGAGGAGCTGATCTTCCAGTGTGAGGGTCTTGCAGCCACAGACCCTGGGGGGAGCTGATGTTCCAGTTTGAGCGTTGTGCAGCTGCAGACCCGAGGAGGAGGTGATGTTCTGGTTTGGGAGTATTGCAGCTGCAGACCCGGGGAGGAGCTGATGTTCTGGCTTGAGGGTCTTGCAGCCGCAGACCCAGGGAGGAGCTGATGTTCTGGTTTGAGGGTCTTGCAGCCGCGGACCCGTGGAGGAGCTGATGTTCCGGTTTGAGGGCCCTGCAGCGGCGGACCCAGGGAGGAGCTGATGTTCCGGTTTGAGAGTCATGCAGCCGCATACCTGTGGAGGAGCTGATGTTCCAGTTTGAGGGTCTTGCCACTGCAGAACCTGGGGGGAGCTGATGTTCCGGTTTGAGGGTCTTGCAGCCACAGACCCGGGGGGGAGCTGATGTTCCGGTTTGAGGGTCGTGCAGGCGCATACCCAGGGAGGAGGTGATGTTCCAGTTTGAGAATTGTGTAGCCCCATACTCGGGAAGGAGCTGATGTTCCGGATTGAAGGTCGTGCAGCCACAGACCCGGGGAGGAGCTGATGTTCCGGTTTGGGGGTCTTGCAGCCGCGGACCCGGGGAGGAGCTGATGTTCCGGTTTGAGGGCCCTGCAGCCGCGGACCCGGGGAGGAGCTGATGTTCTGGTTTGAGGGTCTTGCAGCCACGTACCCGAGGAGGAGCTGATGTTCCGGTTTGAGGGTCTTGCAGCCGCGGACCCGGGGAGGAGCTGTGTTCCGGTTTCGGGGTCTTGCAGGCGCAGACCGGGGAGGAGCTGATGTTCCGGTTTGAGGGTCTTGAAGCCACAGAACCGGGGAGGAGCTGATGTTCCGGTGTGAGGGTCTTGCAGCCACAGACCTGGGGAGGAGCTGATGTTCCGGTTTGGGGGTCTTGCAACCACAGACCTGGGGAGGAGCTGATGTTCCGGTTTGAGGGTCTTGAAGCCGCAGACCTGGGGAGGAGCTGATGTTTCGGTGTGAGGGTCTTGCAGCTGCAGACCCTGCGGGGAGCTGATGTTCCAGTTTGAGGGTCGTGCAGCCACAGACCTGAGGAGGAGGTGATGTTCTGGTTTGGGAGTATTGCAGCCACAGACCCGGGGAGGAGCTGATGTTCTGGTTTGGGAGTATTGCAGCCACAAACCCGGGGAGCAGCTGATGTTCCACTTTGGGGGTCTTGCAGGCACAGACCCGGGGAGGAGCTGATGTTCCGGTTTGGGGGTCTTGCAGCTGCAGACCCAGGGAGGAGCTGATGTTCCGGTTTGGGGGTCTTGCAGCCGCAGACCCGGGGAGGAGCTGATGTTCCGGTTTGGGGGTCTTGCAGCCGCAGACCCGTGGAGGAGCTGATGTTCCGATTTCGGGGTCTTGCAGCCGCAGACCCGTGGAGGAGCTGATGTTCCGATTTCGGGGTCTTGCAGGCGCAGACCCGGGGAGGAGCTGATGTTCCGGTTTGAGGGTCTTGAAGCCACAGACCCGGGGAGGAGCTGATGTTCCAGTGTGAGGGTCTTGCAGCCACAGACCCTGGGGGGAGCTGATGTTCCAGTTTGAGCGTTGTGCAGCTGCAGACCTGGGGAGGACCTGATGTTCCGGTTTGAGGGTCATGCAGCCGCAGACCCGAGGAGGAGGTGATGTTCTGGTTTGGGAGTATTGCAGCTGCAGACCCGGGGAGGAGCTGATGTTCCGGCTTGAGGGTCTTGCAGCCGCGGGCCTGGGGAGGAGCTGATGTTGCGGCTTGAGGGTCTTGCAGCCGCAGACCCAGGGAGGAGCTGATGTTCTGGTTTGAGGGTCTTGCAGCCACGGACCCGTGGAGGAGCTGATGTTCCAGTTTGAGGGTCTTGCCACCACGGAACCTGGGGGGAGCTGATGTTCCGGTTTGAGGGTCATGCAGCCACAGACACGGTGGGGGAGCTGATGTTCCGGTTTGAGCGCCCTGCAGCGGCGGACCCAGGGAGGAGCTGATGTTCCGGTTTGAGAGTCGTGCAGCCGCATACCCATGGAGGAGCTGATGTTCCGGTTTGAGGGTCTTGACACCGCGGAACCTGGGGGGAGCTGATGTTCCGGTTTGAGGGTCATTCAGCCACAGACCCGGGGGGGGAGCTGATGTTCCGGTTTGAGGGTCATGCAGGCGCATACCTGGGGAGGAGGTGATGTTCCAGTTTGAGAATTGTGTAGCCCCATACTCGGGAAGGAGCTGATGTTCCGGATTGAAGGTCGTGCAGCCACAGACCCGGGGAGGAGCTGATGTTCCGGTTTGGGGGTCTTGCAGCCACGGACCCGGGGAGGAGCTGATGTTCCGGTTTGAGGGTCTTGCAGGCACAGACCAGGGGAGGAGCTGATGTTCCAGTTTGAGGGTCGTGTAGCTGCAGACCCGGGGAGGAGCTGATGTTCTGGTTTGAGGGTCGTGAGCCGCAGACCCGGCGACGAGCCGATGTTCTGCTTTGAGGGTCTTGCAGCCGCAGACCCGGGGAGGAGCATGTTCCGGTTTGAGGGTCTTGCAGCCGCAGACCCAGGGATGAGCTGATGTTCCGGTTTGGGGATCTCGCAGCCGTGGACCCCGGGAGGAGCTGATGTTCCAGTGTGGGGGTCTTGCAGCCGCGGACCTGGGGCGGAGCTGATGTTCCGGTTTGGGGGTCTTGTAGCCGCGGACCTGAGGAGGAGCTGATGTTACGGTTTGAGGGTCTTGTAGCCTTGGACCCGGGGAGGAGCTGATGTTCCGGTTTGATGGTCTTGAATCTGCGGACCCAGGGAGGAGCTGATTTCCCGGTTTGTGGGCCTTGCAATCATGTACCCTTTGAGGAGCTGATATTCCGGTTTGGGGGTCTTGCAGCTGCAGACCCGGGGAGGAGCTCATGTTCTGGTTTGAGGGTCTTGCAGCCGCAGACCCAGGGAGGAGCTGATGTTCTGGTTTGAGGGTCTTGCAGCCGCAGACCGAGGGAGGAGCTGATGTTCTGGTTTGAGGGTATTACAGCCGCAGATCTGGGGAGGAGCTGATGTTCCGGTTTGAGGGTCTTGCAGCCGCATACCCAGGGAGGAGCTGATGTGCCGGTTTGAGGGTCTTGCAGCCACGGACCCGGGGAGGAGCTGATGCTCCGGTTTCAGGGTCTTGCAGCCACAGACCCAGGGAGGAGCTGATGTTCCTGTTTGAGGAGCGTGCAGCCACGGACTCGGCGAGGAGCTGATGTTCCGGTTTGGGGGTCTTGCAGCCTCGGACCCGGGGAGGAGCTGATGTTCCCGTTTAAGGGCCCTGCAGCTGCAGACTCGGGGAGGAGCTGATGCTCCGGTTTGAGGGCCCCGCAGCCACAGACCCGGGGAGGAACTGATATTTCGGTTTGAGGGTCTTGCAGCCGTGGACCTGGGGAGGCGCTGATGTTCTGGTTTGAGGGCCTTGCAGCCGCCGACCCAGGGAGGAGCTGATGTTCTGGTTTGGGGGTCCTGCAGCTGCGGACCCAGGGAGGAGCTGATGCTGCGGTTTGGTGGCCTTGCCCCTGCACACCCGGTGAGGAGCTGGTGTTCCGCTTTGAGGGTCTTGGAGCCGCAGACCGGGGAGGAGCTGATGTTCGGGTTTGAGGGTCTTGCAGCCGTGGTCACTGGGAGGAGCTGATGTTCTGGTTTGGGGGTCTTGCAGCTGCAGACACGAAGAGGAGCTGATGTTCTGGTTTTGGGGTCTTGCAGCCTCGGACCCGGGGAGGAGCTGATGTTATGCTTTTGGGGTCTTGCAGCCGCGGATCTGGGGATGAGCTTATATTCTGGTTTGGGGGTCTTCTAGCAGCAGACCCGGGGAGGAGCTGATGTTCCGGTTTGAGAGTCTTGCATCCCCGGACCCGGGATGGAGCTGATGTTCTGGTTTGGGTGCCTTGCAGCCATGGATCCAGTGAAGAGCCGATGTTCCAGTTTGGGGGTCTTGCAGCCTCGGATCCGGGGAGGAGCTGATGTTCCGGTGTGGGGGTCTTGCAGCTGCAGACCCGGGGCAGAGCTGATGTTGTTTTGGGGGTCTTGTAGCCACAGACCTGAGGAGGAGCTGATGTTATGGTTTGAGGGTCTTGCAGCCTTGGACCTGGGGAGGAGCTGATGTTCCGGTTTGACGGTCTTGAATCCGCCGACCCAGGGAGGAGCTGATTTACCGGTTTGTGGGCCTTGCAATCGTGTACCCGTTGAGGAGCTGATATTCCGGTTTGGGGGTCTTGCAGCCGCAGACCCGGGGAGGAGCTCATGTTCTGGTTTGAGGGTCTTGCAGCCGCAGACCCGGGGAGGAGCTGATGTTCTGGTTTGAGGGTATTACAGCTGCAGATCTGGGGAAGAGCTAATGTTCCAGTTTGAGGGTCTTGCAGCCGCATACCCAGGGAGGAGCTGATGTTCCGGTTTCAGGGTCTTGCAACCACGGACCTGGGGAGGAGCTGATGTTCCAGTTTGAGGAGCATGCAGCCGCGGACCCGTGGAGGAGCTGATGTTCCGGTTTGAGGAGTGTGCAGCTGCAGACCTGGGGAGGAGCTGATATTCCGGTTTGAGGGCCCTGCAGCCGCAGACCTGGGGAGGAGCTGATGTTCCGGTTTGAGGATCTTGCAGCCGTGGACCCGGGTAGGAGCTGATGTTCCGATTTGTGGGTCTTGCAGCCACGGACCCAGGGAGGAGCTGATGTTCCGGTGTGAGGGTCTTGCAGCCGCGGAACCGGGGAGGAGCTGATGTTTCGTTTTGAGGGTCTTGCAGCCGCGGACCCGGGGAGGAGCTGATGTTCCGGTTTGAGGGTCTTGCGGCTGCAGATCCGGGGAGGAACTGATGTTCTGGTTTGAGGGTCTTGCATCCCCAGACCCGGGGAGGAACTGATGTTCCGGTTTGGGAGTCTTGAAGCCGTAGACCCGGGGAAGAGCTGATGTTCCGGTTTGAGGGTCTTGCAGCCACCGACCCGGAGAGGAGCTGATGTTCTGGTTTGAGGGTCGTGCCACCGCAGGCCTGGAGAGGAGCCGATGTTCTGGTTTGAGGGTCTTGCAGCTGCGGGCCCGGAGTGGAGCCGATGTTCTGGTTTGAGGGTCGTGCAGCCGGAGACCCGGAGAGGAGCTGATGTTCTGGTTTGAGGGTCTTGCACCTGCAGACCTGGAGAGGAGCTGATGTTGAGCTGATATTCCAGTTGCAGTTTGAGGGCCGGGGAGCTGATGTTCCAGTTTTATGGCCATGCACCTGGAGACCCAGGGAGGAACATGTAACTGGAACATCTGCTCCCTGCAGTGCCTCCAGCTGCATCGCTCCCAAACTGGAACATCTGTTCGCACCTGGGTCTCCAGTTGTATGGCCCTCGAACTGCAACATCGGCTACCCCTGAGTCTCCAGCTGCAAGGCCCTCAGAATTGAACATCAGCTCCCCACCGGGTCTCCAGCTTCACGGCCCTCAAACTGGAACATCAGCTCCCTGCCGGGTCTCCAGCTGCACAGCCCTCAAACTGGAACATCAGCTCCCTGCTGGATCTCCAGCTGCATAGCCCTCAAACTGGAACTTCAGCTTCCCACCGGGTATCCAGCTGCACGGCCCTCAAACTGGAACATCATCTCCCCGCCGGATCTCCAGCTGCATGGCCCTCAAACTGGAGCATCAGCTCCCCACCGGGTCTCCAGCTTCACGGCCCTCAAACTGGAACTTCAGCTTCCCACCGGGTATCCAGCTGCACGGCCCTCAAACTGGAACATCAGCTCCCTGCCAGGTCTCCAGCTGCACAGCCCTCAAACTGGAACATTTTGAACCCGGTGGGGAGCTGATGTTGCAGTTGTAGGGCTGTGCAGCTGGAGACCCGGGAGGGAGCTGGTGTTCCAGTTGTAGGGCTGTGCAGCTGGAGACCCGGGGGGAAGCTGATGTTGCAGTTGTAGGGCCGTGCTGCTGGAGACCTAGGGGTGGAGCTGATGTTCCAGTTTGAGGGCCATGCAGTTGATGACCTGGCGGGGAGCTGATGTTCAAGTTTGAGGTCCATGCAGCTGGTGACCCGGGGGGAGCTGATGTTCAAGTTTGAGGTCTGTGCAGCTGGAGTCCCGCGGGGGAGCTGATGTTGCAGTTTGAGGGCCGTGCAGCTGGAGACCCGGCAGGGAGCTGATGTTACAATTTGAGGGCTGTGCAGATGGAGACCTGGCGTTGAGCCGATATTCCAGTTTGAGGACCGTGCAGCTGGAGACCCGGCGGGGAGCTGATGTTCCAGTTTGCGGGCTGTGCAGCTGGATGCCCGGTGGGGAGCTGATGTTCCAGTTTGAGTGTTGTGCATCTGGAGACCCGGTGGGGAGCCAGTGTTGCAGGTTGAAGGCCATGGAGTTGGAGACCCCGGGGGGAGCTGATGTTCCAGGTTGAGGGCCGTGTTGCTGGAGACCCAGTGGGGAGCTGATGTTGCAGTTTGAGGCGGTGCACCTGGAGACCCAGTGGGGAACTGATGTTGCAATTTGAGGGCCGTGCAGCTGGAGACCCTGTGGGGAGCTGACATTCCTGTTTGAGAGCCGTGCAGCCGGAGATCTGGTGGGGAGCTGATGTTCCAGTTTGAGGGCCATGCAGCTGGAGATCTGGTGGGAAGCTTATGTTCCAGTTTGAGGGCTGTGCAGCTGGAGACCCGGTGGGGAGCTGATGTTCCAGTTTGAAGGCCCTGCAGCTGGAGACCCGTGGGGATCTGATGTTCCAGTTTGAGGGTGGTGCAGTTGGCGACCCGGGCGGGAGCTGATGTTCTAGTTTTAGGGCTGTGCAGCTGGAGGCCCAGGGAGAAGCTGACGTTCCCATTCGAGGGCCGTGCAGGTGGAGACCTGGGGAGGAGCTGATGTTATTCTAATTTGAGTGTTGTGCAGCTGGAGATGCAGGGATGAGATGGTCCTGCGGTTCAAAGGTGAGGGTCCCGGAGCTGGAATCTACGTGAAGGGCCAATGCTGCCTCTCTGATGTCTTAGGTTGTGGAGCTGGAAACTCGCGGAGGAGCTGGTATTGGTGTTTCTAGTTGAGGGTCGTGGATCTGGAGATACAGTGGGGAGCAGTGTGGTTCTAGTTTGTGGGTCATGGACCTGGAGACCCAGGGAGGAGGTGGTGTGTTTCTAGTTGAGGGTCATGGAGCTGGAGACCTAGGGAGGAGCTGGTGTGTTCTAGTTGAGGGTCGTGGAGCTGGAGATCTGGGGAAGAGCTGGTGCTGCAGTTCAAGTCTGAGGGTCTCAGAGTTGGAGCCCCCAGGAGGAGTAGGTACTGCCACTGATGTCTTAGGTTTTGGAGCTGGAGACCTGCGGACAAGCCGGGCTGGTGTTCTAGTTTGAGGTTGATGGAGCTGGAATCCTGGTCAGGAGCCAGTGATGCTCTTTAAGTCTGAAGTTCGTAGAGCTAAACATAGAGCCGATGTTGGGGAAGTAGAGTTTCAGGACGCCACTTGAAACTGTACATGTAGCTGAATCCCAAGCAAGTTAAGTCTGGGAGCTTCTCAGTCCTTGGGATCAATGCATTCCTTTTTCTCTTACACAGTTTGGATTTGTTTTCTGTCTCATGAGAGAGAAAGACCCTGATTAATACCCTCAGGAATTGAAAAGCTTAAAAAAAACTAAATGATATTGGTATAATAATAATAGAAATTAAGCTATGATTATCCTGACAGACAAAATCACACACCACACACAATATATGTCTTTTCAATCAGTTAGTAAAATAAAATATAAATTGAAAAATAGACCCATGCAGAGCTGTAAAAAGTTATTTCTTTTTTTCATGCTCAAAAATATTTAATTCACTTCAAAATGTCATACAAATTATGGTGGTTTCTATGCACCCCTAAAGCTTCAGTCATTTAGCTTGGGTACATACTAAAGTAATATGTTAACTTTTCCAGTACGGTCGTGTTTCATACCATTGACATTTGCATACTCTAGAATAATTTAGAAAGACATGTATTATTCACAATGTTCAGAAAAGCAAGCAAAAGGTCAAGGAACCTGCTTGGTTCTTCTGAGATGGCCTCATATCAGCTTCATAAACATTCATTCTACAAAATAGTAAGCTAACATTTGAACACAATTTCCAAAAATAAAGAATATTTTCTCATAAATAATGAAGTCCTTTTCTCAGGCACCTCAGAAGTATACAAAAGAATTTGAGTTTGAACAGATCTCTTGGAATGTGTTTAACCTGGTATTTCAACAGACTTAAGATTTCCAGGGTTTCACAAAGGCCAGATTTTATTTCAGTTACTCAGAAGAGAAAGAAAATGTCTTCTGAAAGAGGTGAACTGAATCATTACCAATAGAAAAAGTATCCACTGTATTCATCTCTTATAGAAACAGAAAAATATAACATTTCCTCCCTTAGAATAATATATATATACATAAAACTTAAAGTTCCATTGTATGTAGCTGAACAATAAAATGTAAACCAGCATGAAACCCTATTAGTCACATGTTAAAATTTTGAAACTATGACCAAAATATGAAAACTGCTAGAGCTATCAGAAAGAGACAAGAGAAAAAGCTTCTTGCACATGTATAAACTAAATGTGATAATCTCAAAAAACTTTTCAAAATTATAATTACCTTCCAGTTTAGAAACTTCAATCCTAAATTAAAAAAAAAAAAACTATACACAAACCACTGATTTGCCCAGACCAAAAAAAGAAAGAAAGAAAGAAAAAAATCAGCGGTAAGGTAAGCAGGACCCAGAGGAGCTGATATTCACAGTTCTTACATGTACAACTCTTTCAGGAATTATCCATAAAGTACTTTATTTTACAACCTGCTTTTCTTGTAAAACTAAAGGTCCACTTTTTTACATAAAAGTTTTATACGGTGTTAAAATCAGAACTGTATGTGAAATACTGCATCTAAATGTTTCTAAATAGTCTTGTTCCATTGGTTCATTGGTGACTTCTATGGCTTCATCATCATTTTCCATGGATGATTCTGAAAGAATCTCTCCAGTTTTACTGGAATTGGATCCTACTAATTCTTCTGTTTCACGGCAGTCAACCACTACTTACAGGGCCTTCGTTTTCATTACCTTCAGAATATAGTAAATCTGTCTCAGCTTGAGACACATCAGATTCCTCCATTTGATTGTTTTCCTCAGAAGTCTCTTCATTCACAGTTAAGGCATCATCAGATTCTTTTTCCTGATTTTTTCTTTCTGGGATCATTTCTCTTGATATCATAAAAGACTCTAAAAATAAGCAAATGTTGTTGTACTTAAATTTTATTTTCAGAATACCTCCACAGTTAAGCTTCATGAATTCTGATGTTCTATAGTTCAAATCACATCCCCTGAAATTCAGCAGCAACTACATACAGGTGGGAGAAAAGCCCAACGTTGGTATTACAAGGAGTTCCGTGATGTAAAATTCTTTCACGAAAACAATCAATGCAAGAATGTGAGGATCTCCTTACTCCTCCCTTTTACGAATGGTCTCTCAATACCTTCTTCTTCCTCTTCATCCTCTTCTTCATCCTCTTCTGTACTCACTGCCGGGTACAACGGCTTTGTCTTTATCCTGAGATGAAGATGATGCTTCTGTTTCTTCTACCATAACTGAAGAAATTTCGCTGCAAGTCGTTTCACTGGCTGTTTCTCTGACTTCGCCTTTTTTGTCAAACCTGAGTCTTTTTACCTCATGCCCCTCAGCTTCCACAGCATCTTCATCTGGATGTTTATTTTTCAAAGGGCTCACTGAGGAAACTTCTGATTCAGATGTCGAAGAGTCACTGTGATTTTTCTCTTCATTTTGCTGCAAATTTGCCTCTTTGCTGTCTGTGCTCTCAGGCGACCCATTTTTTGTCATGGGGGCTGACAAAGAAACCTTTGATTGATTAAGTGGCCTGGATGTCCCAGGCCCATTTATATTAGACCTCTCAGTATAGCTTGGTGCATTTCCAGGAAACATAACACCATTCGTTCAATTTAAACTATTGGAATTGTTTTTCTCTGAAGAAGGATAAACACAGCTAACAACCATCACATTCTTTTCTACTCCTCTGAGAAATTTGTCTGTTCCTGTATAGTTTCTCCTTGGATCTGTTAACAATTCACATAGTCGCTGAATAGTAAAAGGGATACCATTAAATCCAGTGACAATTTTCTGTATTCTTTCCTTTATTTCATCAAAGGGAATATATTCGACATTAGGGTTGGGAGGTCCTCTTGGCTCAGAAGCTGAAGTTCTGAAATCATCCATCACTTTCTCTGGTTTGAAAATAAAATAGTCTTTAAATTGGGACCACTGAATCTGTTTCTCCAGTCTTGGCTACATGACAAAGAAACTGATCCAGGACAAGACAAACTTTCCTTTTCACCCTCTTCTTAAAATCTTCCAGCGCCTCCTGGAGCCTCTCAACATCTATGGCTTCCCGGACTCCCTCACAGCCTCCACCTCCCTCCGAGGGTCTCTTGGGGACCGGAACGCCTCCCCCCACCCCCGATATCCTCCCACTCCCTTGCACATACTGCAGCATGCAGGCCAAGTGGGGTGGGGGGGAACGAAGGGAGCCAGGGGAAGCGTGTGAGAGAGTGAGACCGACAGAGCGAGCACCTCCCCAAGCCACTACCACCAACCCTCCAACATGGCGCCTGGCACGTCAACCTAAAAAGTTATTTCTTGGAGAAGCGATGGATGACAGAGATTAATCTGAGAGTTACTATTAATGGAGAAACTTAGAACTTACCATTTTTCCTGTGAGGTTTTGGTGCTGATACTGCTATTCTGTGAGTTCTGGCAATTGAGTCCATTCACACAGCCTGGTGATGCAGCAGGTGTCACAGAAGGACCCTGTCCCAGCTGGTCCTCCTCCACTGCTATGATGGTGTGGCCTCTGATCTGTGACCGTGTCTTGAGGGGAGACCAGGCCCTTGATCACAAGCGTATCCATGGTGAGGTTCCATGGATGGAACCTCGTAGATGTTCCTTCCTGATGTTCATCTGCTGCCTTGCTATTTAATGCATCTTGTTTATAACTATCTTCTAAATATTGAATAGAAATAAAGCATTTGTACAGTATGGGTAAGGTATAAAGAATATTGACACATTGGACACAGAGGAACTCCACCAAGTTTAGGGAGTAGAATCTGAAGAGACATAACTTTGGATGCTCCCTGGAGGCCCTGCCCGAGTCCCAGTCCCTTCCCTTCTCCTACGGAGGGAATCACTTCCTGCTTTACTCTTTATTATTCCCACACTTTCCTTCATAGTATGTTTCTTTCACCGTGTGTGTACATCCCTAAGAAATATGCCATTTAGTTTTTGAACTTTCTGTTTTCTTTTTGAGGCAGGGTCTTGCTCTGTTGTCTCGGCTGTAGTTTTGAACTTTGATGTGAGGAAATTCTTCTGCGTGGCTGCTCCTACACTGCATGACTCTGAGCATCTGCTCTATACCTATTTTTGTCCTCCATTCTCTCCCTGAGACCCACCCACACTGATGTGGTTCATTTTCATTGCTGCATGATCTCCCGCTGTCTGAGGGGAACATGGGAAATGTCTTCATCTTGCTGTGGATGAGTGGCCAGGTTGGAACCCTTAGGACTGTGTTTTGTTGGGAACATTCTTGAGCATTTCTTTTGTACACAAGTGCAAGTTTCTTCTGGTCAGTAGCTTTCAAATTTTAAAATTTCATCCCAGGTAAAAAATGTAATTTTCCTCATAACCCACAACACACACTCTTTCATATACAAACATAACAGAAATATACTTCACAACCGTTCTTAGCAGTGCCTGGTGTTCCTGCTTCTCTCCATTCTCCCCAACACTGGCATGGATTGGGTTGTGGGATTTTTGCCCATCTGGTGGGTGTCACGTGATATCTCCCCCTGTCAGGCTGAGCCCCTCTTCATGTTTTCATTAGCCATTCCTCCACATTTCCTCTTCTGTGGAGGGCTGGTTCAGCTCTTTTGCCCAGTTTCTGTTGTTTGAGTTTTTGCACTTTTCCTTTATTATTCCTATTATTATGTTTTTGAGACAGAGTCTCACTCTGTCACCCAGGCTGGAGTGCAGTGGCGTGATCTCAGCTCACTGCAACCTCCAACTTCTGGGTTCAAATGATTCTCCTGCCTCAGCCTCCCAAGTGGCTGGGATTACAGGCACATGCCACCATGCCCAGCTAATTTTTATATTTTTACTAGAGATGGGGTT
>NW_026652283.1:89605271-89719141 GCF_009828535.3 Hylobates moloch | reverse complement strand
CAAGGAGCTTTTGTTCCTTTTATTGGAGAATGGCATTAGAAACAAAGATCTGGGTGCTAGGTTTAGGTATACTTATGTTCTCATTTATGAACAATTTTTATTCTTTCAACAGTCCTTAAAGTTATTAGTCCTATTTTGTAGATGAACAACTTCCACAGCCTTGCACATGCTCTCCTAGCCCATTCTAGAGCCTGGCTTTAAGTCCAGATTATGGGAGACTACAAATCCATGCTCCTTTCAATATGCCTAGAATAGTGGCTAAAGTGGAAGAGAAGTGTCTATTTTTTACTGCAATTAGATGAAAGCTTTTGCATTTAGTTCCTTTTTTTTTCCCCTAGAGAAAGTGACAGCTTTTTTCCTGGAATCAACTGTTTGCCAAAGTTCTTTGGTAGTTAAAAGAAAGTGCCGGGCGCGGTGGCTCACGCTTGTAATCCCAGTACTTTGGGAGGCCGAGGCGGGCGGATCATGAGGTCAGGAGATCGAGACCATGGTGAAACCCCGTCTCTACTAAAAATACAAAAAAATTAGCCGGGCGTAGTGGCGGGCGCCTGTAGTCCCACCTACTTGGAGAGGCTGAGGCAGGAGAATGGCATGAACCCGGGAGGCGGAGCTTGCAGTGAGCTGAGATTGTGCCACTGCACTCCAGCCTGGGCGACAGAGCGAGACTCCGTCTCAAAAAAAAATAAAATAAAAAATAAAATAAAATAAAAAAAAGAAAGTGGTGGTGCTTGGGCTGGGTGCGGTGGCTCACGCTTGTAATCCCAGCACTTTGGGAGTCCGAGGCAGGCAGATCACCTGAGGTCAGGAGTTCGAGACCAGCCTGGCTAACATGGTGAAAACCCGTCTCTACTAAAAATACAAAAAATTAGCTGGGTGTGGTGGCATGTGCCTGTAATCCCAGCTACTCAGGAGGCTGAGGCAGGAGAATCTCTTGAACCCGGGAGATGGAGGTTGCAGTGAGCCGAGACTGCGCCATTGCACTCCAGTCTGGGCAATAAGAGTGAAACTCCATCAAAAAAAAAGAAAAGAAAGATATAATAATAATAATAAAAAGAAAGTGGTGGTGCTTCAGGTGGCCCTGCTTTACCAAAGGCACAACCATGCAGATCTATTCTGGCTCACAGGTCAGAAGAAGGGGAGTCTGTTTGGAGGTACCTCCAGGCAGGCTTTAAACAGAACCTGGGACAATTAGATTTGGGAGAGACAGGGGCTGGTGGAGAGGAAAGAAACCAAGGATATCACTGAGATAAAAAATCCTGGAAGAAGAAAACATCCTGGTGGAAAAAGAAAACCTAACACATAGTAGCTAAACTTCCATTTCTAAGGACAGTGCAGGAAGCTTGGTGGGTCCTTAATGAGGATTCATTTCTTGGCACCAAGTGACCATAGGTTGCTTTATTTGGATATTTTCTGTAAATTCGAGTAAATTTAAACTCTCTTACATTTCTGGATCCTCTTCTTTGGAAATAATATTAATTCATATCCATGGACTGCATCGGAGAGATTGTGAAGCTCCCGAGGATGAGCAGGACACTTGGGCTCTAGGAGAAATTAAGCGGAACTTAACTACATGATGCTATAGCAAAATATATTTTTAATACGTTTACTTTTTCTGATTATAGCGCTAAAGCATGTTTATTGTGGAAAATTGAATGACAGAGACAAGGGAATAAAGCAAGGAATTCTCCCTCAGAGAATTTGGAGTCCTGGGGGTGGTTTCCTCCACACTGTTGTGGTGGTGAATATGTCTCATGAGATCTGATGGTTTTATAAGGGGAAACACCTTTTGCTTGACTCTCATTCTCTCTTGTCTGCCACTACGTGAGATGTGGCTTTTGCCTTCCACCGTGATAGTGAGGCCTCCCTAGCCACGTGGAACTGAGTCCATTAAACCTCTTTTTCTTTATAAATTACCCAGTCTCGGGTATGCCTTTATCAGCAGTGTGAAAACAGACTAATACAAATACCTGATGGAAGGGACTAGAAAGTCTAGACACAGATCCTTTCTTATATTAACATTGTACTTATGAGAAAACAGGCATTGAAGATCACTAGAAGAAGAAAGAATTTCAAAAAATAGCGTTTGGGTCAATACATAGTATACAGATATTCATCTAAGAAAATAAAAAGAGGCTGGACATGGTGGCTTATGCCTGTAATCCCAGCACTTTGGGAGGCCAAGGTGGGTGGATCCCTTGAGATCAGGAGTTTGAGATCAGCCTGGCCAACATGATGAAACCCTGTCACTACTTAAAAAAAAAAAATTACAAAAATTAGCCTGGCATGGTGGTGGGTGCCTGTAATCCCAGCTACCTGGGAGGCTGAGGCAGGAGAATTGCTTGAACCTGGGAGGCAGAGTTTGCAGTGAGCTGAGATCAAGCCATTGCACTCCAGCCTGGACTCCATCTTAAAAAAATAAATAAATAAAGGAAAGAAATCGGACACCTTTTGACACTAAACATAAAAATCAATTCCAGATCGATTAATTCAAAAACTGTGAAGATTTTAGAAGATATGATGGAGACTATTTTGATGACCCTACATAAGAAAATATTTAAAAATATGAGATACAAAAATGTTAATCAACAATGTAATGATTAATAAATCTGACTACATTAAAGAACTTCTGTTCATCAGTCACTAAAGAGAGTGAATGTTTGAGCCACAAAGTGAGAGATCTGAATAATCAAGAAAGGGCTGAAGTCAAAGATGTATAAAGAACTTCCACAAATCCAAAAGCCTAACTGAAAACTGGGCAAAAGTCTCAGATAGACACGTCACAAGAGAGGAAAGGTAAATTGCTGAGAAACAGAAAAACTCTCTTAACCTTAAACTAATTAAACTATAAATGGAACTATAATTAAATACAGTTAAACATATACATTACACAGCCAACAGATTGGTACAGGTTGAAAAGTCCAAAAGACTTTGAGTGTTAAAGTCAGTGGGCAGCTTGACAAACTTTCCCTTATTGCTGAAAAGGCATGAATTTGTACCACCACTTTAGAAAACGGTTTGGCATTATCTAGTACATTTGAAGAGATGCAACCTCTATAACACAGCATTGTCACTCCTTAGTACATATCCCAGAAAAAATTATCTGCATGTATACCAACAGATAAGAATAAGAATGCTTATGATGGTGTTGATCTTAACAGCCTCAATAGAAATGACCTGAATGTTAATCCACAGTAGACCTGATAATAAACTAATTGTGGATTGATATGTCGTGGTTGAGTCTCATTAGTATAATAAATAAGTGAAAGGAATAAGAGACAAAAGAATACATATAGTATGGTTGTATTAGTATGTAATATATTTTAAAGGATGCAAAATTGCCTGGTATCCCAAAGACTGAAATCGAGACTCTCTTCCTTTCTCTCCAATTTCTTTATACTTGCGTTTCCCCAGATACTGCATTTTACTCTATGAACTTAAATTTGACCTGCGGAAATATTTCGCTCCAGAGTTAGTTGTGATATTAAGTTTCTTATATTTAATAGGTAAAACCCAGTTATTATAAATTCTCTCAGTAAAAGGGAATTTCAGACATTCTTGTTTTTGTTGCTTTGTTTTGCAAAATTTGTATATCTTTACTGTTGGGACTGTTTAATCTTTCTTACTTTGCTTATTAAAAACCTCTTCATTGTCATTCTCTTCCAGCATGGGGCTGAATTGCCTAGTGACATAGCTTCTGCTTCCACTTGAGTCAATATGGAATGTTATTTCTTTCTATCTATTCAGTGATAAAACCCACTACCTTTTTGTAAGCCAATTTATACTCAAGGTCTCTAGACCACCACAGCACTATATATCCTAAAATTACTCTGTGTGGCACCTTTGTAGCCAACCCCCATCCCACAGAATGTCAACTTAAATATTTTTATCAAGGCAACAAAATATTAAGTCAACAACTCATTATAGACCATAGCAATAAATATTGAAGTTCAAATTTCTTACATAAACTCCTTTGTCAAAAATAACATCTGCAAGAACAATTTTATGAAGCAGGGCACTATCACATTTCAGCAGCTTTTGGATAAAATGAACATTTTCTCCTTATTGAGATTTATTTCACCATTTTTTAGAAAAGCCTGTTAATATCAAGGCCAAATGCTAGAATTCCATTAATTTGCACGAAGAAGAAGGAAAAAACCCCACATTTTAGAAGCTCAAAATGTACAATTTGGAAAGGAAAAAGATAAACTAAGATTATTAAAAAATTGAATATGAGCTATGAAATATTTTGCATCTGTAATACCAAGATGACGTCCTTAGGCTAGATCCTACTTTATCTTTATTATTTCTGGTTATTCTGTTAACTGTCCCAAGCATATTTTTCTGGTTTTCTACAGAACTGCCAACTGCTAATATTTCCTGATTTGGTTCAGTCACTTTCTTGCTGTGTTCTGCTCTGTGGAAACGTGTACAGTGCTAGGAGACCTAATTGAAAAATGGTTTTAGAGTGAACCAGACCTGAGTGTAAATCTTGGTCACTGAACAAGTTATATAACTTTCTCTGTGAAACTGCAATAATAATACTTTGTTCATGCTTTGAGATTTGTGAGGACAATCAGTAATGCTTTCATGGGTAAGATGTCTCACTTTACAGTTGACAAAATGCACGTACACACACACACACACACACACACAAAGTCTGGTACAGTGTAAGCCAATTTGCCATGCCAAAGGGCAGTTCAGAAGCAACAGCACTACCATGGCTCAAGCAAAGTGGCTGTGGCCTGCTACCTTCTGCAGACTGGGCCGAATTCCAGGCATAAGCAGAGGCCACTCATACACTCATATTTGGCCTACAGATTCATTTTGTTTAACCTGCATAGCACTATTTTAAAGGTAAATGTATGCCAGTCTGTAAAAATGGAATGACTTCATATAAAAGATAGAATTTTCTACTTCTCTTGAAAAATTGGAAGAAAGTGGTAGCATGAGTCCACAAGCTGCTGGGGGAAGATCATTAGGGCTGGGGAGTGGCAGCCTCTTTTCATGGCATATGCCCAGTCCATCATGGGCCTCCCCAGCCTGCAATTCCCAGGTACTTTATCTGGCAGGCATTTTACTTGCTACTGGGAGTCTGATAAATGGATGGGCTACACAGTCTCCAGGTAAGCTGTCATTCAAAAATGCTCTCACACCCAGACCTGAGAAGTTTAAACAGCCTTGGTTGTGTGCTCTGGGAAGCAGGGAGGGTAGTTGTACTGTGGGTCAGTCAAGGTTAGTTCTTTGCTACCCAGGCTGGAGTGGCGATGACATTCTGAGCATCAATTGGCCACAGGCAAGGAGGGAAAGCCTCACTGGCCCAGCTCTAGGAGGAGATGTGTGAGGTTATTTGTTCTTCCTAAGGATGGGCTAAGGCTGTATGCATAGGCAGCTTTTCTTCCTCTCTAGTTTGTAAAATGCTGTTGAATATCTGTTCTACTAACATCCTGAGTGCTAGGCCCTTTTCCATTTATTTTTTTCTTCTCCACTCCTGATGTGGCTGCCCTCCTCACTATCAAGGCTGCAGAGGCCAAACTATTTGGTTGAAGGGAGCATGGTCAGTGAGCAAAGAGTCCCTGGCTAGTGCAAGATTAAAATGGAAATTCGCATCTTCCACACATTCAGCTCTGAGCTGAAAGAGTGGAAGATGGAGTTTCTTCTTCCACAGAGCAAAGGAGCCAGTGGATTCATAAATAGGTGGAAAACTGTGCAAGATTTTCACCATAGGAACTCAGTGGAGGAGGACCACTGAAATTAGATATTAGACATTCACAAAATTAACTAAGATCCCAAGCATAAAGAGTTATTCAATAGCTTCTAATGGTCTGAAAGACAGAAAAGGTATCAAGCTAACTTTTTTTTTTTTTTTGAGATGGAGTCTCACTCTGTTGCCCAGGCTGGAGTGCAGTGGCACAATCTCAGCTCACTGCAACCTCCACCTCCCCGGTTCAAGCAATTCTCCTGCCTTAGCCTTCTGAGTACCTGGGACTACAGGTGCACACTGCCACACCTGGCTAATTTTTTGTATTTTAGTAGAGATAGGGTTTCACCGTGTTGCCCAGGCTGGTCTCGAACTTCTGAGCTCAGGCAGTCTGCCAGCCTCGGCCTCCCAAGTGCTAGGATTAGAGGCTGAGCCACTGCACCCAGCTCAAGCCAACTTTTGATTGATAAATTGTTCCATCTTTTTTCTAATGCCACAATTGGTAAATTTGGGAAATTGTAAAACAAATGTGAGGTGATTAATTGCCCATGGTTGAAGCCTTGCCCTTTTTAGGTCCCTTCCTTTTCTCATTGCCCCATTTTCTATACTGTCCAGTTATCTCTGACTTTGTATCCCTGAAATGGAAATCAGTTCTGCAGTATTTGCTTTATACTAACATATACCCTCCCTGATCGTCCTCCCAGATGGATTTCTGTTTCCTGCAACATTCACGCAGTGGCCTCTTTGTGGTGGAAAGGTGAAGGGTAATTTCCACCAAAAGCTTGCTGAGGTATGTTTTACTTAAGGAATGGGAGGTAGCACTTTGCAGTTACATTAATGAAAATTCCCAGAAACAATTCTGCTTGGAAGGAAATATGCGTAATCTTCAGTTGTGTCTGCAATGCCTAGAAGTATGGACCCGTCCATTATCAAAAGTAGAGTTCACTAATCATGAGATGATAAGACCCCACTCAGTCTAGAGCTGCATTGTCCAACCCAGTGACCATGAGCCATATGTGGCTACTGAGCATTCAAAATGTGCCTAGTCCAAATTGAGAAGTGCTGTTAGTGCAAAACATACACTGGATTTCAAAGAATTAGCATGAAAAAACTTGTAAAATATCTAATTAACAAGTTTAAAATATTGGTTGCATGTCAAGATGATATATTTTGGATATATTATATAAAATCTATTAGTAATATTAATTTTCACCATCTTTGAAGTTAAAAATGTGGCTACTAGAAAGTTTAGAAATGCATATGTGGCTTACATTGTATTTCTGTTGGGCAGCACTGCTCTAGAAGACGGAAGAAAACACCACCCTTTTCATTGCATCAACTTTCAGTCCCTGTGAAGTCTACCCAGGATAAATACTCAGGGATCCATCACTCTCCCTTCTCCTCTCTTCCACGCCAGTTCCCCTGGGTATCCTCTAACCTCAACACTCCACCACCTTCCATTTGTCTGTCATTATGGGTGACGCTCTTTAAGATGCTAAAGACCAAATGGATCATGGTTTTTTACTCTTTCTTGGAAGGGCATTGAGAGATCTATAGTCTGCCTTGTAGCAGAATTGATTTAGCTCTTTCAAAGTCTTCAGATAGGTACATTAACAATACAAACAAACTGTCCTCCTACTAATTTTTATGACCTTCCATGGCCAAGTTTTGAAGAGCTCTGATGCTAATATGATCTCAGACTCCTGACTTGATTCCACCAGATGTCCTGTCCTACCATGCATGCAAAATAACTCTCCATAAAACCCACTGAATACTTTTCAATGTATTCCATGTATTTTCTTACTGCATCCTCATAGAATACATTGAATAAAGTAGATCTATTATAAAGCTCATTTTATAGCTACAGTTCCCAAAGTGCAAAGTGTTTTGCACAAAGACTCAGCAAGGGCTAATCATAGAATTAGGTCATAAGCCCTAATTCTCTTCCAGGACCCCTGGTTCTCTACAGCAAGTGTAGAAAACAACAGAAAATGTGCTCACACTCTTACACAATAGCTCTAACCAGTTTCTCCTCCAATCCAGTTTTCACAATGTTGCCCGAGTTATCCTTTGAAAATGCAGACTTGATTATATGTATTTGCTATAAAACAAACAAACACAAGCAAATCTTCACTGGCCATCGAATTACAACCAATCCCTTTAGTCTGCATAAGTGGACATTGATATGCCATCCCAGCCTCATTTCTTTCCTCTCCATCTGCAATCTCTGGAAGAAGCAGTTTGGGTTTTCCCTCTTCCACACTGCACCCAGCACCTGCTCAAATGCCACAACTCAGCACTTCTTGGGTCTTGTTTTCTCAGACCCTCTCTTCTGACTCTTTCTATCACCTCTAAATCACTCACCCCCTTTATCTCCTAGCAAACCCTTTGGGCTCAGAGCAAATGTCAATTCTATTGAAAGCTTCCTCCAAACTTCCTAGGAAGAATTAATATCTTCCTTCTCTGGGTTTCCACAATCCTTTGTACCGACTTTGTCCACTATACAGTACCATTATTACTATTATGTTAGAGTCAACTCTTGTGCTTGTCTCCTCCTTTAGACTGTGAACTTCTTGAGGAAAGAGACTGTCCATCTTTGTATCTCTATGTGTAGTAGATGCTCAGTGGATGGTCTCATCCATTCTCATCTATATATTGGTGTTTCACAGGTCTATCTGCTGAACTCAGCTTTCTCCCCCAGTTCCAGATCCAATCATCTGACAAATATCTCTCATCTGATGTTCCACAGGGACTTAAAGCTCATTGTGACTTAACTTGAACTCACTTCCTCCCCTACCCAACCTGCTTCTTCTAGAGTCCCTATCTCTGTGTTTGACATCATCATCTATCCAGCTGCTCAATCCAGAAAGCGGGAGTTATCCTTGACTACATCCCCTCTTTTGCCGACATTCCTCTCCCTCATCCAAACAAACTGATGTATTACTTCTGCTTCTCAAAGATCAATTAAATCTGTGTACTTTATCCCTACTGCCATTATCTCAGGAGATCATCATCTCTTGCCTAGATTACAGAAATTAAATCCTTTGGTGTCTCCTTGTCTTCAGACTTGCCTCCAGCTCCCAGAAAAGTATCTGGCACGTTGCAAGTACTCAATAAATGTATATTGAATGAATCAATCAATGGCCGTGCATAGATGAGTTCACATCTGGCTCAGCCATGCTCAAAGGAACCACATCTGTTTGAAAATGTCCACTCACTTCCTGATGGAACAACCCAGGAAATGACTTTAGAGCTATTTGTTTTTGAATTGAAGACTTGAACAGTTTTCTTAACATATGTAGCACCCAGAAGCTTTCAACACTTTTGTAGATCAGTCATGTCGGTTAAGTTTCACATTCCCCTATGAGATAAATGACCTTGAGAACTCCCTTTGGTAGCTGAGTCTCTTTTTTGCAGAGTTACAGCGTCTAAGTCATTTTCCCAGAGTTAGCAAGGTGGTAAGAAGAGGCAGGGCTCAGGTCAAAGCATGCAGTCTCCAAAGGCTAGACCAGTTTGGCTAAATTTGGCCTCAGAATCACTGGAGCAGGCTTGGATCTCTCACTCAGTGGAAAGCTTGCTCCTCAGAGAGTAGCTCTGGCAAGGGGATACTGTAGGCCAGTGGAGCTGAATGAAAACTTCTGAGCCTCTGCTGACTAGAGGCCTGACACCTCATGCTCATAGCCTGTGGAGCTTGGGAGAGGGGTAAGTGAAGGAAGGCCTGGAACTCGGGCTTGAGGCTCTTCCTTGCCTCACTGTCATCAGTAGTTATGGCTGTCTCTTCCAGATTACTGCTGGAGATGTTAGGAATGATGTGCTCTCTCTCTCTTGCTCTCTGTCCTTAGTTTGCTTTCTGGAAACCAAAACTGCTGGAAATGCAGAAATGCTGTTGATGAAATCTATTTGGTAAGGGCAGAAAATTCAGAACTGTGAGTAATTACAGGATGCGAGAAGAATTGCTGCAGTCAGCTTTGATGCCAGGAAATAGGCTGTGGATGGGCACAGATAGTGGAAGAAAAGAATGGGAGCACATCTCAAATAACACTGCAGGTGGCCCGAGCTCTGGAGTGGGCCCACATCTTCCCTAGGCACCGTCTGTAGCACTGCTGATGGGGAGCAGGAAGATTTCACTCATGTGGCCCTCAGTGGGTGCACACTGAGCACCACTGTGTGTGAGGCCCTGTGCCAGGCACTGGGCATGGTGCTGACACAGCACAATCCCTGCTTCCTAGCCGCATAGTGTAGCCAAGCAAATAAGCTGTGCACATAAATAGCATGGTGCAAAATACGAAGTCATACATTTCACAAAAGAGATTTTGACAAGGTCCTGGGGCATCCAGAGTGGAGGGAACCAGGGTCTTCTTTATGAGGGAAGAGAGATATTTTGACCTGTTAGGTTAGGTATTTAAGTTAGTTTTGGTGTAGTCAGGTGTGGCATAGTAAGAAACATTCAAACTGGAATGGCAAAACAATTATATTTATTACTTACACACCCTGAGACATGAGAACAGTACACCTTTCAGGTCAACAGGAAGGGGAAGGGGACATCCAGAACACATGAGCTCAACCAGCAGATTGGAAACAAAAGAGAGGGAGGGACCTGTGGGCTGAAGCCTTGACTGGGATTCAGGGCATTTCCTATAGGGGTTTCCCACAGGAGGGTTGGATTGCTTAATTTGAAGGGATTATGAGGCTAAGTGTGGGAACTTAGGATTACATTATCAAGTTCACCAGGCTTGAAGCAGAAGTAAGGTGGTTAAGTAGTTCAGGGTACAGGGCCTTATCTGTCTAAAAAATGAAGATGGGAACTGGGTGAAGGCTGTCTTGAAATATGTAGGTCAAGTGTGACAAGCAGGGATAGGACAACAAAAAGATGTTGCAGCAGCATTAATATAATGAGAATTATGACAAGGCATTTCAACTGTGCTTAGACTTATATGTACACTTGGATAAACAGAGAGTAAGAACATTCCAGAATGAAATAATTGCATATATAAAATCAAGATCTAGGATTCATGGCAAGGAATCTGTTGCTAAAAATTCCTCAAAATTCAGGAATAGGGAACCCAGCAGCTCTAGGCAATCTGGCCTTCTCTGTTGCTTCTGTGGATTTTAACCCCTGCTCCTGTGGCTGGTGGCTAATGGTTTCTATTTCTGTATGATTCTGGAGCTTTATGGCTACTTGGTTCTTAGCTTGTTAGTTACCCCAGAAATAATTCTACAGAGTTGATTTCCAGGGTATTGAGTCCTGTTCCCTGGTGGAAATCCTCTGCATAAAAGTTGTTGCTGACTTTCTTAGTGCACTTTCTCTGTATCTTTTGATTCCTTTACCATTTTTGTGCATACTGGCCCCCCGCACGCTTTCCCTCTCAATAGCCAGCAAATGCACCTTTGTCAATGACTGCCCTAAGGCTGAGGGGCCTGCTTGGCCTGTGCCCATGAAGACCAAGATATGCCTGGGAATTTATGTCCTTCCCAGGGTCAGCCCTTGACTGGCGATAGATGGGATGGATGTAAAGTAGTACTCTACTTCCGTTGTCCCCGACATGTGCCTAACCTGCCTCCAGAGACCTTGTGAGGTTAAGCCAAAGTTTCCTCTGGAGACTTAGCTGGGCATCATACATTGCTTGACCATTTTTCTTTCCTGATCCCACTTCCCCTTCACTTCTCCAGGTTTTCCCTGAAGAAAATTGCTTCCTAATAAATTACTATCACTCAAACTTTCATCTCAAGGTCTGCTTCTGTGGAATCCAACTAAGACATAAGCCAAGTGTGGTAGGCAACATAATGCCCCCTTCAAAGTGTTCACATCCTCACCCTTAGAGCTTATGAATACAGCAAAGGGGACTTTGCTGGTGTAACTAAGGTTGTAGATCTTAAGACAGAGAAATCATCTTGGGTTACCTGGGTGGGCCTAATCTAATCATGTGAACTCTTAAAAGCAGATAACTCTCTGGAAGGAGGCAGGAAGATGCAGCAGAAGAAGCAATCAGAGAGATTGGAAGCATAAGAAGGATTTGACACACCTTTGTTGCCTCTGAGATGTAGGGGCCGAGTGCAAGGACCTGAGAGTGGCCTCTAGGAGTTGACATCTGGCAGGGAAAACAGAGGCTTCCATCCTATAGCTGCGAGGAACTTAATTTAGCCAACATTTTGAATGAGTTAGAAACAGATTCTTTCCAGAGCCTTCCACAAGCTGACACCTTAATTTCCACCTATGAAACCCAGAGCAATGAGACCAGCCAAGTCCACTCTTAAACTTTTTTCTTTCTTTTCTTTCTTTCTTTCTTTTTTCTTTCTTCCTTCCTTCCTTTCCTTTCTTTCTTCTTTCTTTCTTTCCTTCCTCTTTCTTTCCTTCCTCTTTCTTTCTTTCTTTCCTCTCTCTCTCCTTCCTTCCTTCCTTCCTTCCTTCCTTCTTTCCCTTTCTTTCTTTCCTTCCTTCCTTCTTCTTCTTTTCTTTCTTTCTTTCTTTCTTTCTTTCTTTCTTTCTTTCTTTCTTTCTTTCTTTCTTTCTTCTTTCTTTCTTTCTTTCGAGACAGGGTGTCACTCTGTTATCCATGCTGGAGTGCAGTGGTGCGATCATGGCTCACTGCAGTCTCTGTTTCCCAGGCTCAAGCAATACTCCCACCTCAGCCTCCCAAGTAGCTGGGAGTACAGGCATATGCCACCATGCCCAACTAATTTTTGCACTTTTTGTAGAGACGGGTTTCCCTTTGTTGACCAGGCTGGTCTCGAACTCCTGGGCTCAAGCAATCTGCCTGCCTCGGCCTCCGAAAGTGCTGGGATTACAGGCATGAGCCACTGTGCCCAGTTGTAGTTCTTTCTTTTGACCTATAGAACTGTGAGATAATAATATGTATTTTTTTAAGCTGCTGAATTTGTAGTAATTTGTTACAGCAGCAATGGAAACAAATATACCCAAGTTTCACATAAATAATGCGCACCCTCACTGTCTATCCTGGTGGTGACTTGTGCTGGGAATGTCATGAATTTTTTCCATATGACCACCCATACTTCAGATCCACAGTGATGTAAAGATTTATGAAGTCTGTTGAGCTTTCCGAGGGCCATCATTTCTTCTGACCTCTCCCTGACTTCAGTCTGGTTGCACTAGGGGTAGGGGTCTTAGTTTGCTTTATTTTCCTCTTACCTGTATTTTATCAGTGAAGGAATGCAGAGGACTGTGGAGATGGGACTTCTGGCAGTGCAGAGGGCATAGGCAGAAATGGGAAATCACTTGGTTGTGGTGAATTAGCTTGTCACCTGAGGGACAGGGGGAATTAGCACAGAGGGAGCTCCCACCAGGGCACTGAACTCCTATATTAGGTTCTCCAGGTTGAGATGTGTGAGTGCAAAGAGTGAAACTGCATTTGGAAATCCTGAGGTCCTTAGAGCAAAGGAGCTCGGCCTCCAGCCGACAGTAGCAAGAATTGTTGGAGGCTCTCAGCAGGGGTCCTGGATTCTCCAATGACATATTTATTCTTTCTCTTCTGCATCTCTGTTGAAGCACGTGTGCTCCTTTTACCAATTATGAGATTTTTTTTCTGATCTTCTGTCTAACAATAACTTACTCTGAGCAGACACTCTGTAGTCTCAATATGTAATATTTTTTATCTACGTGCAGCTGCACACCTGTGCTATAGCCTTGAGGCCTGAATAGAAGCCGACTTCTCCACTGGGAGGTTTCCCTACATTACCACTCTGTGAGTTAGAAGCTTCTTCTATCCCAGTGCCTGACTCTAACAATCTGAACTGATGAAAGGTAAGAGAAATGACAGTCTGAGCACCTGCTGCTCCCCAGGCTCTTTCTCTTTCTGCCTCCACCTATAGAGAGGCACCTCTACTTGTGAATATGCTCCCAGGCCTGTGGTGATGTCAGGTTGTATTAAAGGATGGAGCACAGGTCCTGCCCAAACAGACCTTACCCAGTGGTGTTCTTCCTGTTGCCCTGTGTTTAGCTTTTTTGTGTGTGTTTAGTTTTTGAGCACCCTGAGAATGGATTCATTTCTCAGGCAAATTTTACATTAATAAAGCTCATTAATGAGACTAAAGTATAGTGTAAATAGGCCAAATCCATAATTTACAAGAACTGTCTCAAGAAGCACAATGTTTAAAGTTCAAATTAGTAGGACACTCTCTTCCTGTTTTCAGAGTTAGTTGAAATTCAAATCGTAATCAGAATCCCAACTCTGATTTGCAGTGAAATCTCTGCCATGGAGAGAACATTCTGAAGCCCAAGGGGTCCACAAATATTCCCTGTAGTCAGCCATGCAGGAAGCCAAATAATCCAAAGGTTGATTGGTAATGGTGGAATCAGAACCAGGGGAATTAAATAAATGTTCAATACTCTTGTGGCTTTTTCACTCCTGTAGTTCAGCGAACGAGAGTGGCGCCCAGCAGCTGCTTCTCTCCTGTTGTTCACTGAGTGGGAGGGAGAGTTATGGCTCTTTTACTCTGCTGCCCACAGCTCAGCGGGCAGGAGTACTAAGCTCTTTCACTCCCACAGTTCAGCGAGTTCCAGGTTCTTGTCCCACGACCGAGAGGAATAACACACGTGGACACTGGAGAGTGAGTAAAGCAGAGTAAAATTTTATTGAGCGACAGAAAGACAGCTCTCAGCATCAAGAGGGGGCCCAAAAGTGGGTTGCTGTCTGTGAGGCTGAGTCCGGGGTTTTTAATGGGTTTAGAATGGGGTAGTTTGTGTTGATTGGTCCACGGATGGTCTTGGAAAAAGCACCATTCAATTGGCTAAAAGGCATAATTAAGAAGGAACCAATCGAGATAGTGGATAAAACCAGGATAGAAGTTCTCACTCGGTTGTGGACTCTGTTTGGAACTGGCAGCTTGGTTTTCAGGCTTTAAACTGTCCTTGGCTTGAAGGTGGGGTTTCACTGGGGGCCCATCCCTGTCTGCCTAGGAATTTGTCTGTCTCCTGTCACTATCAATACCATCACGACATCATAGCTGGATGTTTTTCTCTTACAGTTGGGATGGTCTTAGAATGGCATTGGAATACTCAGAGTCCATTATCAAGGATTCACCATGTCTTTCTCCATCTTCATATTAAAGATGTCTTTGCACCACAATCTAAATGCACTACTTCTGTTGGGCATGACCTTGTCTTCACTGGACAGTGTTTAGCTTCTTAACATTCCAGTGTTCGGGTGATCTCTCTGGTTTTTGCATGGCTGATACAGGCCCTTTTCTAAGGGAGTTTCTTCTTTAGATACCAATATGTTTAATCTGTTTAGATGACGTCCTGCTAAATAGAAATCCCTTCTGACTTCTTGAGGTATGTTTTCTCCATTTCATTACAAATTGAATTTACAACTTGACTCTTAAGAAAAAATACTTCTCTCATTCTCATGTTCTCTCATTATGTATCCCAAACTTCTTAGAAAGTCATAAGCTTCACCATTTTCTCCCTATGACTTCCTGCCCTGATATTCTCTAGAAGTTCTAGGCTCCAAATGGGTATATAATTCTTACATGGGATAAAGGTACAGGGACAGGGTCTAACACCCTGGCCACTACAGGATATGTGCCCAACCAGCAGATAGCTACTCAGAAGTCTGATTGCTACAGAAGATATAGAGTGGGAAAGGGAAAATTTTTTTTTTTATTTCTTTCAAAAAAGCAGGGCTGGGTGATGGGATGAGGCATGGACCACCTATTGTCATTTATTTATCTATATCCATCTACCTTTTTAGTGAAAAATTTTACTAGATTTTGGCTATTGACTACAAATTGTGGTTTCAGCGTGGCTGTGAGTTTCTTAATTTGGGGAGTTATTTATAGTTTGGGGAATCTCTATTGAGTGTTTCTCACTAGATTTAATCATAAATATAATTCCTAGTTCTTCAGCATATTTTGAGGTTTGTAGCTACAACGTCTAAACTTAAAACTATGAATATCATGAATAAATGAAAGGCATTGTTACTGTCCTGGCTTCTCTCTTCCTTTGCACATGAATTTGGGCAGGTGAAGTTTTGGACATACAGCTCTGATGAATTGAGACTCAATGACAATAACTTCATGATGTAAAGTAACTTCATGATAAGGGCTCTCCGAAATGTCAGCATTCATGTTGGCATCTTTCTAAAGAGTCTGTTGACTGTAAAATTGACTTTATGAATTTCAGAAATAGGTCAAGTTTAACAGGACCTTTAATAATTTCAAGACTCAGCATATGCCATGGGAAATGAAGACTGAAAATATTAAAAGTAAATATTTTAGGGGCAGTGTTCTTTGTAGGGAAAACTGAATATTTTTCTGAAGTGTTTGTGCTGTTGGCCTTCTGTTTATGTTCTTTCACAGGTTGCGATATGTTGGAAAATGGATATGCTTGAAGCTGGTAAAAACAAGAATGGAATCCAATCAAAAGAGTTTAGATAAATTGATTTTACATCTCTTTTAACTTTACTTTGCTTAACAGAAAAATGTGGGTGACGATATCAGGATTCAAGATACAACATACACAAAGTTGTCAGCGGGTGTTGATTTTCTCCTTTTGCGGCACCTTAATCTTCTTTTATTTTTAGTCACTTTTATTCTTTGACCCATCAATATCATCACATCTCATCTTTTTCAAATCGGGTACTTTGGATCAGTTTCTAGTCTATACATAATCCCAGAGATAAGAAGAGAAGTTCCTTTATTTGAGGATAATTTGTCATGAACATTACTATCATGTTTTGACATTTATCAAATATTTGCTGGTTTGGGAAAGAGACCATTAGTATTTAAAACCTCAACATCACATCTACTGTATTGCTTAGGCAGGCAGAAGAATAAATGAAATTAAAGCATTTGTTCCTCTAAATTATGAGGTGATCTCATGGTCTTCATTCACATATGTAATATTACTCTTTAATCTTCTCCAAAATATGTTCTTATCTGTCAGCTGATTTAATTTGACCCTCCCAGACCACTTTAGGAAATCGTTTGATACTTCTTTTTTTTTTTTTTACAGTTGAGGAAACCGAGACACAAAAAGACACAAAAGACGCATACCCAGGTGTAGTGTCTTGCCCAAAGAATCCAAGGCTCTCCAGTGCTGGATAGGTTTTTTTAATCCCCAGAGGAGCTAGAGACACCTTAAATGCTATGCCATTTGCAGTAAGTATTTGCACATAGTCATGCATTAATCATGTTAATATTATGTTATAAACACCCATACATCTATTTTAAGGTGCACCAAGGTAACAGTTTGGCCACATGCATTATTTTCTTTTAGGATTTTTAATCATTCATAATATCTAGCCAATAACAATTTCAGTACAAATGGATTAGTGAGCATATTACAATCACTTCTACCTATAGTTATTGCCCTTGGAAAGACTTTATTCTCAGCTATTTATTAAGAACTTCAAAACTCTTAGCATAACGTAAATTAAATCAGATTATTTAAAATGGTCACTAGTGCATTATAATAGTTCTTGGTTGCAAATGTATGTTTTGTTATTTTTGAGCCCTTTGATTATGACTATACATTAGCAATAAATATAAGTATATCATCAATCTAGCTTTGAAATAAAAGATTTTTAGCCAATTTACCCTATGTAAGTTCATAAAGCAATATCACCTTCAAACTTAAAGATAAAGTGACTTAAAACTGACTGAGCAGATGTGTATAAATGCTCTTGCACCAATTCTAGTGTCTCCCAAGCAGGGAAACACTGTAAGAAAAGAAAAGAAACTCACACTGTAAGAAAAGAAAAGAAACTCACAGATTCCCTTCTCTCATCTACATTCAGCCCAAGCACGAAAAGTCTTCCCAGTAGCCAAAAAATGTAATTTAATTCACTCCTACTTGGATTTCCACCTGGACTTCATCATGCAACAATGAGAAAAGAACATGTTAAATGCCTACAGCCTATATAACATTTTTAATGAAATGTTGGTATGCCCCTCTACCAAATGGTCTAAAAAGACAAAACCCTTCTGCAAAGTAAAAAGCTATTTGTGGGAATCAGAAAGATATGTGGCTTTAAGCAATATGTCTATTTAAGCAAAATATCAGGAGTTCTTCATTTAATAAATGTATGTTCACAGTCAGAACATCTAAGTAAAAGCATATATGGAATTAAAGTTCAGTTTAAACAGTAAGATTTCCTGAAACTCATTTTTTCTTTTCTTCTGTGATAATTATTTTAAAATTAGGCTTCAAATTATTTTTTGCTTTATATGATGAATGATTGTCTTTCTCATTCTTAAATCTATTTTGCCAGAAATTAAGCTATTCTAGCTTTATTTTGTTGAGTATATAATGGTATCTTTCTCCACCCTTTTACTTTTAACCTAGCTAGCTATGTCTTTTTTTTTTTTTGGTTTTAAAGAGCAGAGAGTTTAATAGGCAAGAAGGAAGAAACTCCCCCGTACAGAGACACAGGAAGGGGGGCTCCAAAGCTGAGAGAGGAAACCATGGAAATCAAAGCTCCAAAGCTGAGAGAGTGCCATGGAAATCAGCCAGTTATATGAGGAGGCTGGAGGAGGTGCATAGGGCTCAGGGGATTAGTTTGACCTGGTATGTCATTCACATAGTGACGAAAAACTGGCCCTCCCACCCTAGCCTTTTAATATGCAGGGCACCATGATGTCCTACACATGTGGGGATATGTGGGGGAGACCATGTTGCCAGGCACATGTCGGGCAATAACCTAGCTATGTCTTCATATTTAAGTGGGTTTTCTTGTAGACAGTTTCATGCGTGTCCGTGTGAAGAGACCACCACACAGGCTTTGTGTGAGCAACATGGCTGTTTATTTCACCTGAGTGCAAGTGGGCTGAGTCCGAAAAGAGAGTCAGTGAAGGGAGATAGGGGTGGGGCCGTTTTATAGATTTGGGTAGGTAAAGGAAAATTACAGTCAAAGGGGGTTTTTTCTCTGGCGGGCAGAGTGGGGGTCACAAGGTGCTCAGTAGGAGAGCTTTTCAGCCAGGATGAGCCAGGAGAAGGAATTTCACAAGACAATGTCATCAATTAAGGCAGGAACAGGCCATTTTCACTTCTTTTGTGGTGGAATGTCATCAGTTAAGGCAGGAACCGGCCATCTGGATGTGTACGTGCAGGTCACAGGGGATATGATGGCTTAGCTTGGGCTCAGAGGCCTAACATTCCTGTCTTCTTATATTAATAAGAAAAATAAAATGAAATAGTGGTAAAGTGTTAGGATGGTGAAAATTTTTGGGAGTGGTATGGAGAGATAATGGGAGATGTTTCTCAGGGCTGCTTTGAGTGGGATTGGGGCGGCGTGGGAACCTAGAGTGGGAGAGATTAAGCTGAAGGAAGATTTTGTGGTAAGAGGTGATACTGTGGGACTGTTAGAAGAAACACTTGTCATTTAGAATTATTGGTGATGGCCTGGATACGGTTTTGTATGAATTGAAAAACTAAACGGAATAAGAGGAGAAAAACAGGTATTAAAGGTCTAAGAATTGGGAGGACCTAGGACATCTAATTAGAGTACCTAAGGAAATTCAGCATAGTCTTGTCAGCAAATATTATTTATTTACTTCAAGAGTTAAGAGTGGCAGTTTGGGGATAGCACCAGGAGATATCAGCTGTAGAAACAGTGTAAACCGGCAGTGTAAACAAGAGCAGGGCATGCATGAGTAGTTGAGAGCGGTGAATAGGAGTATAACTAGACAGAAGATAGTAGGGATGACAAGTTTTTTGGGGGCACAATCTAAGTTAGTCTGGTGTCTGGAATGAGACTGGGGCCTAATAAAAAGGAGCATCTATACAGCAGCTCGAATGGGCTGTAGCATTCTGAGGACAGGTCTGACTTCTGAGAAGGGAAAGTGGTAAAAGTATTGTCTAGCCCTTTTTAAATTGGTGGCTGAGCTTGGTGAGGTGTGTTTTTAAAAGACCATTAGTCTGTTCTACTTTTCCTGAAGACTGAGGACTGTAAGGGATATAAAGGTTTCACTGAATACTAAGAGCCTGAAAAACTGCTTGGCTGATTTGACTAATAAAGGCTAGTCTGTTATCAGACTGTATAGTGGTGGGAAGGCTAAACTGAGGAATTATGTCTGACAAAAGGGAAGAAATGACTGTGGTGGCCTTCTCAGACCCTGTAGGAAAGGACTCTACCAATCCAGTGAAAGTGTCTACCTAGACTAAGAGATATTTTAGTTATCTGACTCGGGCATGTTGAGTAAAGCTAATTTGCCAGTCCTGGGTGGGGGCAAATCTTCAAGCTTGATGTGTAGGGAAGGGAGGCATCCTGAATAATCCCTGAGGAGTAGTAGAATAGCAGATGGAACACTGAGAAGTTATTTCGTTGAGGATAGATTTCCATGACAGAAAGGAAGTGAGGTTTTAAGAGGCGGGCTAGTGACTTGTACTATAGCATAGCCTGCCATTGCTGGTGTGTGGCAATTAGGCCTGGTGGAACTGCCATTAATAAATCAAGCGTGATCAGGGTGAGGAACAGGAAAGAAGGAAATATGGGGAAACGGGGTGAATGTCAGGTGGATCAGAGAGATACAGTAATGAGGGTCAGGTGTGGTATCCAGAATAATGTGGGAGGCCAGATTGAAGTCCGGGCCAGGAACAGTGGTAATTGTGGGATTTCACAAAGAGTGAGTACAGCTGAAGGAGCCGGGGAGCAGGAAGTATATGCGTCAGGTGTGAGGAAGAAAATAGATTTTGGAAGTTATGAGAAATGTAGAGAGTAAGTTGAGCATAGTTTGTGATTTTTAGGGCCTCTAAAAGTATTAGGGTGGCAGCAGCCGCTGCATGGAGACATGATGGCTAGGCTAAAACAGTAAGGTCAAATTGTTTGGACAGAAAGGCTACAGGGTGCAGTCCTGGCTCTTGTGTAAGAATTCTGACCGCACTAACCATGCCTAGGAAGGAAAGGAGTTGTTGTTTTGTAAGGGATTGAGGTTTGGGAGATTAATTGGGCACGATCAGCAGGGAGAGCACGTGTGTTTTTATGAGAATTATGCTGAGATAGGTAACAGATGAGGATGAAATTTGGGCTTGATTGAAGTAATGGGGGCTGTCTGTGAAGCTTTGCAGCAGTACAGCTCAGGTAATTTGCTGAGCCTAATGGGTGTCAGGGTCAGTCTAAGTGAAAGCAAAGAGAGGCTGGGACGAGGGGTGCAGGGGAATAGTGAAAAAAGCATCTTTAAGATCCAGAACGGAATAGTGAGTTGTGGAGGAAGGTATTGAGGACAAAAGAGTGTACAGGTTGGGCACCACAGGATGGATAGGCAAAACAATTTGGTTGATAAGGCGCAGATCCTGAACTAATCTGTGAGACTTGTCCGGTTTTTGGACAGGTAAAATGGGGGAATTGTAAGGAGAGTTTATAAGTTTTAGAAGCCCATGCTGTAGCAGGTGAGTGATAACGGGCTTTAATCCTTTTAAAGCATGCTGTGGGATGGGATATTGGCATTGAGTGGGGTAAGGGTGATTAGGTTTTAATGGATGGTAATGGGCATGTGATTGGTTGCCAGGGAAGGAGTAGAGATGTCCCATACTTGTGGGTTAAGGTTGGGGCATATGAGAGGAAGATGCGAAGGAGGCTTTGGGTTGGGGAGAAGGGCAGCAATGAGATGTGGCTGTAGTCCAGGAATAGTCAGGGAAGCAGCTAATTTGGTTAAAATATCTCAGCCTAATAAGGGAACTGGGCAGGTGGGGATAACTAAAAAAGAGTGCGTAAAGGAGTGTTGTCCAAGTTGGCACCAGAGTGGGGGAGTTTTAAGAGGTTTAGAAGCCTGGCCGTCAATACTCACAGCAGTTATGGAGGCAAGGGAAACAGGCCCTTGAAAAGAAGGTAATGTGGAGTGCGTAGCCTCCGTATTGATTAAGAAGGGGACGGACTTAACTTCCACTGTGAGAGTTACCCAAAGCTCGGCATCCGTGGCCTAGGGGGCTTCTGAGGCAATCGGGCAGCATCAGTCTTCAGCCGCTGAGCCAAGAAGATCTGGGAAGGAGTCAGAGAGCCTTGGGCCAGAGTTCCAGGGGCTCTGAGAGTGGCTGCCAGGTGAGTTGGACAGTCCGATTTCCAGTGGGGTCCTGCACAGATGGGACATGGCTTAGGAGGAATCCTGGGCTGCAGGCATTCCTTGGCCTGGTGGCCAGATTTCTGGCACTTGTAGCAAGCTCGTGGGGGAGGAGGTTCTGGAGGAATGCCTGGCCACTGTGGTTCAGGCGTTTGGAAGTTCTTGTGTGTTGGAGATGTGGCTGGGGGTTGTCTCACAGTGGAGGCAAGGAGTTGCAACTTTTTTCAATTATTGTACACCTTGAAGGCGAGGTTAATTAAATACTGTTGTGGGGTTTGAGGACCGGAATTTAATTTTTGGAGTTTTATTTAATGTCGGGAGCAAATTGAGTAATAAAATGTATTTTGAGAATAAGACGGCTTTTTGACCTTTTAGGGTCTAGTGCTGTAAAGTGTCTCAGGGTTGCTGCCAAACGAGTCATGAACTGGGCTGGATTTTTATATTTGATGAAAAAGAGCCTAAACACTATCTGATTTGGGATAAAGAAAAAGGAGTATTAACCTTGACTATGCCTTTAGCTCCAGCCACCTTTTTAAGAGTAAATTGCTGGGCAGGTGGGGGAGGGCTAGTCACGGAACGAAACTGTAAGCCAGACCAGGTGTGAGGAGGGGAGGTGATAAAAGGATTATAGGGTGGAGGAGCAGAGGCTGAGGAAGAATTGGGACCTAGCTCCACCTGGCGAGGGAGCAGCCTGGGGAGAAGGGGAGAGGTCAGAGGGGTCTGTAGAAAAGGAAGATTAGAAAGACTCAGCAACACTTGTGGTTGGGACTGAGGAGACAGGTGGGACAGAAAGAAGGAAGATTTGGGACGAGTTGCACTGGGCACAGAGACTAGGGAGAGACTGATGTGTAAAAGAACGCCCGGACGTCAGGCACCTCAGACCATTTGCCCATTTTACCACAAGAATTATTTAGATCTTGCAGGATGGAAAAATTGAAAGTGCTGTTTTCTGGCTATTTGGAACTACTCTTGAGTTTGTGTTGGGGTCAAGCAGCATTGCAGAAGAAAATAAGACACTTAGATTTTAGGTCAGGTGAGAGTTGAAGAGGTTTTAAGTTCTTAAGAACACAGGCTAAGGGAGAAGAAGGAGGAATGGAGGGTGGAAGGTTGCCCATAGTGAAGGAGGCAAGTTTAAAGAAAAGGGAGAGTAGAGACATGGAGGGAAGTGGTTCGGGGGTTCTTACCCTCCAGAAAAGCGGGAAAGGGGTCGGGGCACAGAGATACCAGTTTGGGGCATGGAAATAAGGGATCAGGGCACAGAGATATAAGAGGTCGGGGCACGGAAATAAGGGATTGGGGCGCAGAGATAAGAGGTCAGTGCATGGAAATAAGGGATTGAGGAGCAGAGATATAAGAGACGGGCATGGAAATAAGGGATTGGGGTACAGAGATATGAGGTTGGGGTACTTACCCCTCTAGAAAAGCGGGACTTGCTGCTAAGAGTGAAGGAGAAGGGGTTGGGGGTTTCTTGCCCCCCAGAAAGGTGGAGAAGGGGTAGAGACATGGAGAGAAGGGGTTGGGGTACTTGCCCCTACCCCAGAAAAGCGGGACTTGCCGCTAAGCGTGAAGGACCAAGGCAGGCATCCCTGTATGGTCTGACACCTCTGAAACGTGGGTGAATAATCAGAGAGGCGTCCCTGCAATGATTAAACACCAGGGGAAGGCTGCCTTCCTAGTCCGTGACTGGCACTGGAGTTTTGGGTCCATGGATAAAACGTGTCTCCTTTGTCTCTACCAGAAAATGAAAGGAATAGAAATTAAAAGAAGGGAGAGATTGAAGAGTGGAAAGGAGAAAGTGGTTGAGGGACAGTGAGAGAGGTTGGAGAAGAGAGTAAAAAGAGGCCGCTTACTGGATTTGAAATTGGTGAGATGTTTCTTGGGCTGGTTGGTCTGAGGACCTGAGGTCGTAGGTGGACCTTTCTCATGGAGCAAAGAGCAGGAGGACAGGGGATTGATCTCCCAAGGGAGGTCTCCCGATCCGAGTCATGGCACCAAATTTCATGCCCGTCCGTGTGAAGAGACCACCAAACAGGCTTTGTGTGAGCAACGTGGCTATTTATTTCACCTGGGTGCAGGCGGGCTGAGTCCGAAAAGAGAGTCAGTGAAGGGAGATAGGGGTGGGGCTGTTTTATAGGATTTGGGTAGGTAAAGGAAAATTACAGTCAAAAGGGGTTTGTTCTCTGGCGGGCAGAGTGGGGGTCACAAGGTGCTCAGTAGGAGAGCTTTTGAGCCAGGATGAGCCAGGAGAAGGAATTTCACAAGACAATGTCATCAGTTAAGGCAGGAACAGGCCATTTTCACTTTTTTGTGGTGGAATGTCATCAGTTAAGGCAGGAACCGGCCATCTGGATGTGTACATGCAGGTCACAGGGGATATGATGGCTTAGCTTGGGCTCAGAGGCCTAACAGACAGCATGTATTTATAGTAGAGTCTAGCTTTTTAATCTAATCCGATAATCGGATGTTTAACTGGCATATTTACACCATTTACATTTAAACTGATTACTAATATATTTGAATTGAAATGCACCATCTCACTGGCTGTTTTCTATTTGTTCTGTTAACCAAAATGAGTGACTAAGGCAAGAGTCTCTATCAATTGAGGCTTATTGAGCTAGAGCTTGAGGGCGTGTGCAAGATAAACAGGAGTCACGGAAATCTTCTGTGGCTTGTATTCTCCCTGAAGGGGTTTTCAAGAGGCTCAGTACTTATACATTTCCTTAAGGGAGAAAAGACATGTAGGAAAAGTGGGGGTAGGCAGAAGAATTATTGCTCTCACATTGTCTTTGTTCTGTACCTGAGAAAATAAGGATTATTAGTGTGCCATCCAATAGACATATTGTTGTTTTATGGGAGAATATACATCTTGAAAGGTTTAGAGGCCACCAAAGAACAAGTCATGAGGGCAGTCATCCAGAGATGCCGAGGCCTCTTGCCTTTCTGCGGGGCCTGGGTAATGTACAATGCTCTGACACAAGGTTGTGAAGCAATAGCTATTAATTTGGGGAAAAGATGGAAATGTTGCATGACTCTGTTTCCAGTTTCCTCTGGTGTAACTTTGCCCTTTGGCATAACAAGTTTGAGGGTCCTGAGATTATCTTTCTTTACAGTTTTGTTTTTTATTTTCAAAATTTTTGCTTTTTTTTCTGACTTTGAGTATTTTATGTGTCACACACATCCGTGTGAAGAGACCACCAAACCGGCTTTGTGTGAGCAACAAGGCTGTTTATTTCACCTGGTGCAGGAGGGCTGAGTCCGAAAAAGGAGTCAACAAAGGGTGGTGGGATTATCATTAGTTCTTATAGGTTTGGGATAGGCATACAAAGTACATTCTCAAGGGTGGGGAGAATATTACAAACTACCTTCTTAAGGGTGGGGGAGAATATATGTATCAGTTAGGGTGGGGCAGGAACAAATCACAATGGTGGAATGTCATCAGTTAAGGCTATTTTCACTTTTTTTGTGTATCTTCAGTTGCTTCAGGCCATCTGGATGTATACGTGCAGGTCACAGGGGATATGATGGCTTAGTTTGGACTCAGAAGCCTGACCTTATGATGCCACTTTATCTCCTTCATGGACTTATTATTATACCTCTTTTTAAGTGTTTTTAGTGATTAACCTAGGGTTTAGAATAAGCATCAAAAATATGAATCTAGCTTCATATAATGTATACCACTTTGCATATTTCCAATCCTCCCACTCATTCCTTGTGCCATTTTGTCACATATTTTACTTTTACACAGGCTATAAAGATATACTACATTGTTATAATTTCTGCCTTAAACAGATTTTTTTAAATAAGAGAAATACATTAAAAATAAATATTGTATTTTCTTTTCATTTATTCTACTTCTGATGCTCTTCATTTCTTTGTGTGGCTTCTAGTTTCTGACTACACCAAATTTCCTCTGTCTGAAGAACTTCCTTAAACATTTCTTACAGAGTAAGTCCCCCGACAATAAATGTCTTTCATTTTTGATTGTCTGAGAAAGTCTTTCTTTCTTTTTCACTTTTGAAGGATATTTTTGGAGAGTATAGAAGAATTCTGCATTGGAAACTTTTTTCTCTCAGCACTTTAGAGAGGTCACCTCATTGTCTTCCTGGTATCATGGTTTCTGATGAGACATGGCTTAATTCTTATCCTTGTTCCTTGATGGATAACTTGTCTTTTTGTTACAGGAAAGTGGTCCCAATCCAGACCCCAGGAGAGGGTTCTTGGATCTCATGCAAGACAGAATTCAGGGTCAGTCCACAGTTCAAAGTGAAAGCAAGTTTATTAAGAAAGTAAAGGAATAAAAGAATGGCTCACAAGGTCAGGAGTTTGAGACCAGCCTGGCCAACACAGTGAAACCCTGCCTCTACTAAAAATACAAAAATTAGGCCAGGCGCAGTGGCTCACACCTGTAATCCTAGCACTTTGGGAGGCCAAGGCAGGTGGATCACTTGAGGCCAGGAGTTTGAGACCAGCCTGGGCAACATGGCGAAACACCATTTCTACTAAAGATACAAAAATTAGCTGGGCATGGAGGCAGGTGCCTGTAATCCCAGCTACTCTAGAGGCTGAGACAGGAGAATCGCTTGAACACAGGAGGTGGAGGTTGCAGTGAGCCAAGATCGTGCCATTGTACTCCAGCCTGGGTGACAGAACAAGACTCTGTCTCAAAAACAAAACAAAAAACAAAAAAACCAACCAACCAAACAAACAGATAAAGCTAACTTGTGCTAGAACATTACCTGCCCATGTGAGGTGGTGAGTGACTAGAAGGAAGCACATGGGAACTTTCTAGGGCTACAGGTATGTCCTATATGTAGATCAGGGTGGTAAATGTTTCCAAAGATGGTTGTAATAATCCCTCCCATCCTGTATGTGCTTTTCCAGTGTGACTTTTCCATTCTCCCACCACCACAAGCTTTCTCCTCCCATTGAATGTGGCCTAGTGCTGTGACCTTTTTTGACCAACCAAATGAAGAAGTGATGATGTATAAACTTTCAGACCTGTGCCTTCTCAGACTGCCGTTCCCATCTTTGTCCCTTAAAGCACTCCTCTTTGACATCCAGCTCCCATGCAGCTGCCTGAAGAGGCCTGCATCAAGAAAACTGAGGCCCTACATCAGTAGTCTCAGCTGGTATCCAGTCTCGGTTACCAGCCTTTCAGGGCTGTCCAGCTATTCCAGCCACCAACTGACATCAAAGAGCTCAACTCATAGTATACTGGTCAGCTTATAGAACCTTGAGGAATAATGAATTGTTCATATTTTAAGTTAGTCAGCTTTGGGGCAATATTTATGCAGCAGTAAGTAACCAAAACCTTGGGGCTGTTAGTTACATGGGCATATACATGTGGCAAAATTCATAGGATTGTACATTTATGATCTGAGCATTTTCCTGTGTGTTAACCTCAATAAAAATATAAGTAAAAGCAAACCATCAGAGTATTATATAGTCACAAAAACCCAAAAGCAATCATGATAAATTGTAAAAATTTAAAGCCAATTCTATTAAAATCAGAAACTAGAAAGGGTGCTCTGGGCTTCAAAATTGCTTTGAAGATTTTAGCTAATGCAATACACAGGAAATTGAAACTGCACAAGTTATGGAAAAGAGAAAAAAGATATTTGCTGGTGATAAGCTGCATATCCAGAAAACTCCAGAGACTCTATTTGACAATATGATAAATTAATTAAAAATAAAAAGATGCGACTGGATTAACTGTGACTATACACATGCTAGTGGCTTTCTCTATATAGGCCATAGTTAGAATAGAAATTTAAAAAATCCAATTTAAATAAAAACAAAAGTATAAAATAGCTTAAATAGCTATAAAAAGTACATGGAGAAAGCCACAAAATATTATTAGAACTAAGATAAACTCTAAACTGAGATATGCTATATACCTGGTTGGGAAAACATTATATCATAAAAATATTACTCTTTCATATGTATACATATACATACACACTTAACACAATTCCAATCACAATCCCAACATTTTTGGTTACCTGCTTCAAATTTATTTACAATTCATATGGAAGAATAGCTAAAATGGTTTTGAAAAGTAAAATGATGATTGCATATTTGCTTTATCCATCATTAAAATTTATTATATAAAACTTATTGAAATTTAAAGTGCACATTGTCAGAATAGTAAACATGAAACTGAGAGGCAGAGTGAAGAGTCTGTATGTAAATCCCAGAATGTAGTTATGACAAAGTTGGCATTTCAATTCAGGGGTTTATTTAATATTAATATCTGATGCTGGCGTAACGTGTACTTTACCTGCAAGAATGCAATATTGGGATTCCAAGTCTTAACATACATAAAAATACATTCTTGATGATAGAAGACAATGGAGGATGAAAATGGATTCTTGATGATCGATGAAAATGGAGGTATTTTAGGTTGGGAAGTTTTATCAAGGACACATGTACATATTTTTTTTTTATTTTTTATTTTTGGTACATTGAGAAGAACTCATGGTTTTGTATTGCCACTTTTGAAGACCTTTGTAAAATCCCAAATTTGGGAATGAGAGAAGAAACACTGGCTCTGCACACATGTGTACACATGAATGTGTGCACTCAGACATGCAAACATACTGAACTTATCCCTAGTTATTTTCTCATCTTACGTAAATGCTCTTGTCTTTCCAGTATGTACATGCTGCTGCTGCAGGGAGGTAAAAGGAAGGGAGTTGTGGACGAAGAAAGGGAATGAAAAAGAAAGGAAGAGAAAAGGAGTACCAAGGCATGTACCTTGGCAGAGTTGGCATGGATTGGGCATACCAGCTTCTTGATTCTTCAAAATGTCTTTCATTTGTTCTGAAGGATTTGGCAATTTCTCCTGTTCTTTAGTTGCATTGTGTTGGTGGATGATAAGCTATTCTCATGCGTTTCTCTCAGTAACAAAATATACCACAATTTCTTCTACCTGTGGGTTTCTAAAGTACTTGGTTATTGCTTTGAAAGATATGTGAGATTGCAATCATTCCTTCAACAACAAATATTTGCTTTATTAACATAAAGTATATACTCTGCTGCTCCATTTCCATGCTCTCTGCACACACAATGACTTTTTGTTTGATTGCTAAATCATAATGAAATCTTTCTGAAGATGTTTTCAATAACAAATTCTCATTGCTCTAACAATGCATATAACTCAGTTGAAGTGACAGCGTTATAAACAGCCATGACCGAGTTTGCTCGTGACTACTACAGTGGTTCCACCTCACTGACAGTGATTGTCCTTCTGATTTTACAAAAGTTATACTATGTAGCTTGGCGTGGTGGCTCACGCCTATATTCCCAGCTACTCAGGAGGCTGAGGCATGAGAATTACTTGAACCTAGGAAGTGGAGGTTGCAATGAGCCAAGATTGTGCCACCACACTCCAGCCTGGGTGATAGAGCGAGACTCTGTCTCAAAAACAAACAACAAGCAAACAAAAACTATGAAAACATTTTAAAAGGTTTGTTCTAGAATCAATGAGATACATTAAGTTGCTTCATTTCTAACAGTTCTTTTTTTCCTTTTTGAGCACTTTCTGTAGCAGCTGTGCCTCCCACAAACAGGCCAGTGTGGGCCTGCATCCTGAAGACGTAGCGTTGGTTCAGGGAACAGCAGTGGCTCAGGCAGGCTCGTGCTGTCAGCAGAAGCACCAGCACTGGCCAACAACGCATCCCACTGTCATTGCACCTTCACAGTGGGGATAAAGAGCTGTCTTGTTTGGGATACATACAGCATCAAGAAGCAGGATCCCTCTTGTGCAGGATTAAGAAAAGGCAGTTTGTTTGTGAGGCCCCAACAGGCAATTGCACAGGCATCCAAGGGCTGAAAATAAAGTACAGTCAGGCTCATGGACAGGGCTCGTTAAGTCAGAACATGAGGTCTCTAACTCTTGGGCCATAAAACTTCTCCTATTTCTGCATCTTCTGATTCTTCTACATAGTAAACACTCAATAGCTACTTGGATAACTTTGGCTCTGGCTCACCATAGTGGTAGCAGGGTCCCAACTCTATATGACACAGGGTCTAAGCACAGGGACTTGGTTTTGTAATTCACATTCTTGACAGAGAAACTGGCTCAGCCCAGCCCACGGATTTGCTTTCAGTCCCATCCTACCCCTCCTCAGATGTCCATCTTTAGTCAACTGTGACCAATCTCAGGCTAGCCCTTCAGTAGGAACCATGAATGGGGTTGCTCTTTCCACCTCAAATGATGTGAGTAGAGAATTAACACCTGGCCAGCCCAGGGCAGGAGCTTTTTAATTGTTATTAGAACTCCTGGAAGATGCTGCATGGGCCTGGCTCAATATTTTGTTAATTTGTGAATCTTAAGGAAAATTTCAACTTCCTTAGGAGCCTAACCATAGTAGCCAGGTCATATCTGGCTGTCCAATCCTGAAAAAAGAAAAGAAGATGAGACATGGGTTCAATTTTATCCCTAGTTTTAATATTGCCACTTTTTGTTTGCTAAAGTTCCATGTAAAGCTATCAAGCTTAGAGTGCATTCCCTATGAACCAAACAGGCATCTAAGGTACCTAATGACAACCTACCAAGCCTGTTAGAGCCTCTGTTTGGAATTCTATGATCCCATAAGTGACAAATAGTGAAAAAGTAAGAATAGGATGGGTATAGGGGAGGAAAACTTACTTCCATGGGTAGATGTGCATCAACATGTGGATGGAGAGATGTACTATACAGAATATTTACTTCTTTCTTTTCTTTTCTTTTTTTTTTTTGATATGGAGTTTCACTCTGTCACCCAGGGTGGAGTGCTGTGGCACTATCTTAGCTTACTGCAACCTCTGCTCCCAGGTTCAAGCAATTCTCCTGCCTCAGCCTCCTGAGTAGCTAGAACTACAGGCACGTGCCACCATGCCTAGCTAATGTTTTTTTTTTTTTTTTTTTTTTTTTTTTTAAGTAGAGACAGGGTTTTGCCATGTTGGCCAGGCTGGCCTCAAACTCCTGACCTCAACTGATCCACCAACCTTGGCTTCCCAAAGTGCTGGGATTACAGATGTGAGCCACCGTGCCTGGTCCAGAATATTTTTTTTAGGGATTTATCATAGGGTTTCTTTAAATCAGCATATTTTCAGAGTGAGTCATGTCACAAACAGAATGCAGCACTTATATTGCCTGAAGGCAGGTGTCCTCATAGGGTAAATAGGACACTAGTCTTACAGAAGGAAGTGACCTCTATCATAGACCAATGATGTGACTTTGGTTAGTTCCCTGGATGACTCCGCACTTCAAACTCCCTCTCCATAAAATGTGGGGTGGATTGTGGCTTCTTGCCCAGTGGGCAGGATCCCTGCTTACAAAGAATGCTGCTGCATTGGGAAACAAAAGTGCACACACTATTATCGACACTATGCAGATATGTCTTGGCTGACAGCCCTGCCCATTTTAGAATTTATTTAGGGTACCCAAGGCATTCTCTCCCCAAAGACTGTTTTGTATCGACAGTACATTTTGCTGCTGGCAGAGGCAGAAGAAACCAAGCAGGCTCTCTTTGGCCTAACAGACCTAACAGACTGCCACGTGTTTCTGCAGATACTTGTGCTAAGAGAAGCACCAAATTCATATTCAACTTTCAGGTCTTCACCAGCGGAGACAAGTTGACCAGAAATCCAAAGATTGTCAACCAGAAATATGCTCCCAGCACCCACGGCCATAAGTTTCTGGGTTCATGGGGATCCGGGGCTCCCCCGTTCTGGGCAATTCCTCCTAGCTGGGCTACTGGAAACAAATTTCCTAAATACCCTGTGGCTGAGTTCTTGAAAGGATGCAAATAGCTGGTTTCACCACTAGCTATTTCCTCCAAAGGCAGTTAATTCTAGGGTCAAGCTCTTTCTGACTCGCTGAGATGTTTCTCTGAGGAGACAAAGAAGCCCAAGTTTAGAGTGTGCTGGGAGTGAAGGAGAACCTTCCTCATTCTCATTTATTCAACATCTCGTCTTGTACACAAAAGAGATTTGAAAGCAGCTAGAGAAATATGGGCCAACAAAGAAGAATAAAAAGAAAATTGAAAATTAAAAGAAGAAAAAAGAGACTCAGAACAAAGAAAAATGAGAGTAGGAAAAAATGTGAAGGCTGATGGGGCGATGGCAGCACACAATGTGTTTTCCCTGATGACTCTGAAAACATTGCTTGTGTTCACAAGTGCTTGATGGCTTTTCTTTCATGAGGAGGATGCAGATATGACCTTGCCCGGACCCTGGGAGGGTGGGGAGGCAGAGAGACTAGCAAAAGGCAGTTCTGTGTTGCATCTGGGGTCAGTTCTCCCCTCTCTCCCACTTTCATGCCTCCTTCTCCTGACCACCCCTGTTCCTCCAGGAAGTAAGTGGACTGCTGCTCATCACCTGACGGATGATGTCAGAAAAATCCCCAGAGTACAGTCAGAGGGCTGGTCAGATTCAGAATCCCAGCATCCTATTTGGGACCTAGTAAGGAGAAAAGCCAGGAGCTCTGTACCAGCCAATCTGCTCCTACTGTGTCCTTTTCTGACATGGCTGTGGCTGCTGGTGTCAAAGGGCTGGGGAAAGTGTGTAGGTGGCCCTTTCATCCGGATTCCAAGTCCACTAGGGATGGACAGTGAAGGCCTAACTCTGTAAAGTATTCACTGCAGCTTTCTAGCTATGTGACTGCTATGGTTTGGATATTTGACCTCTCCAAGCCTCATGTTGAAATTGGATCCCAAGTTTTGGAGGTGGAGCCTAATGGAAGATGTTTGGATCATGGGGGTAGATCGCTCATGAAGGGCTTAAAAACACCTGCAAGAGCTGTTTGTTTGTTTGTTTGTTTTATTTTAAGACAAGGGCTCACCCGGTCTTCCAGGCTGAAGTGCAGTGGCGCTATCTCGGCTCACTGCAGCCTTGACCTCCTGGGCTCAAGTGATCCTCCCTCCTCAGCCTCTCGAGTAGCTGGGACCGCAGGCATGTGTTACTACACCCGCCTAATTTTTGTATATATTTTTTGTAGACACAGGGATTTGCCATGTTGCCCAGGCTGGTCTCAAACTCCTAGGTTCAAGCAATCCTCCTGCCTTGGCCTCCCAAAGTGCAGGGATTATAGGCATGAACCACCATGCCTGGTGAGAGCTGTTTTTTAAAAAGAGTCTGGCATGTCTCTCTCTCTTTTGCCTCATTTCTCACCATGTGATCACTGCACACGCTGGCTCCTCTTTGCCTTTTGCCATAAGTAGAAGTAGCCTGAAGCCTTCCCCAGGAACAAATGCTGGAACCATGGAACCATGCTTCTTAGACAGCCTGCAGAACTGTGGGCCAAATGAACCTCTTTTTTTGATAAATACCCAGCCAGCCTCAAGTATTCCTTTTTTTTTTTTTTTTTTTGACACAGGATCTCATTCTGTCACTGCAGTCTCAACCTCCCAGGCTCAAGTGATCATCCTGCCTCAGCCTCCCCACAAGCGTGTTCCACCATGCCTGGCTGATTTTTAAAATTTTCTTTTGTAGAGACTTGGTCTTGCTATGTTGACCAGGCTGGTTTCAAACTCCTGGCCTCAAGTGATCCTCATGCCTTTGCCTCCAAAAGTGCTGGGATTATAGGCATGAGCAATCAGGTATTCCTTTATGGTAACACAATGGACTAAGACAGTGATATTGAGCAAACTGGTCAGTCTTCTCAAAACTATTTTAGGTGAAGCTAAAATGACCTGTCTGTGTAGGTAGATATCTTTAGAGTCAAATAGTAATGCATACTAGGGCCTGGTTAACATGACCATAACTTATTTATAAGAATCTAGTGAATTAGTTGAATCAACCTGAACACAGAAACTTTTGATTGATTGGTAAGTTAGCATCCCGGTACTGGAAGAAGAGATAGACTAAGAGATCTGCCAGAGAAGTAGAGTTGCATGATGCTTAATGGTTGGAGTGTGGCAGACAGGGCTCTTTCATTTATTTTGGGCAAGTTTCCAAACTTCCTTTAGTCTTAGTTTCCTCCTCTTGAAAATGAGAATAATCATAGTTAAATTCTTTACATATTTTGGGGGGATTCAATGGCTGGTATATGAAAGGTGTTTAGAATTCCGATTGTCATTGTAAGTGCTCGGTGAATATAAGCTATTGCTACTACTTTTACAAACATTAATAAAAAGAGTAGCATCCACTTCCAGGAAATTACTAATTCTCCATAGTGCAACATTGATGGGACAATGTTATTCCCCCCTTGCAATGAGAGAATGAATACTGTTCTCATGAGCAGAGCCATAGATGGAAAGCCATGCTCTCAGAGACCTGGCAACAGTTTTTGTTGGAAACTTATCTAATAGTACTCGTATTTCACTTTTACTCATTAAGGAGACAGTTGTGGATGAGGAAAAGAGTAGTAAAGAAGAAAACATTTATCTGATAAGTTTTTTCCATGTCTTGGCCAACTCTCTCGCCATCTGCTCTTTATGTGGAATTGCTTTGTTTTCTTGGTGGTGATGGGATCCCAGGGAAGGTTTCACACAACAGAGTAACAGCTGATTTGGAGGTAATGGAGGATAAAGACTGAATATCCTTTTCTGAAGATGAATGGTATGTGCAAACATAGAAATTACACCAATTCAGCAATAGAAGCCAAATTAGAAAAAGCCTGGATAATCCTATATCCTAAAAGAATTGGGTAAAATTTTTGAAAATGCATTAAGAAATAGATAAGGCTGACATAATTAGCATAATTTTTTCTATAAAATATTTAGTTTAAGAATGCTGAAGGGGAGTTATTCTATAGAGTAGGTTAAACAGCTTCCCTTTAATCTCATTTACACTATTATATTGCTCAGCAAACTATTTCTTTTATAAAGGTGTTTGCTGGATGCTGTGGGGGAATGTTGGACAGGAATGAACCATGGACCTGCCCTCAAAGTAAACTGCATCTTGGACTACTTTTAAATTGTTATGAATGGGCTCAAATTTAATATGGCTTGGTTGCTCTGTTTTGAAAGGTGATGGGAAAATAGAGTTCTTTCTCTAAGGGTAAACCCAGGTTGATTTGGGCTTGCACAAATCAATAGAGGGAGGAAAATGAACAGACTTTGTGTGCTTGTGTGCAAATTTGTGTCTGTATGTGAATGTGTGAAAGTGTGTTCTGTGAAAGTGTGTGTGGTTCACTATTACACTTAGGGCCTGCCACACTACCACACGGTAGGCCCTTAGTGGACATGTGCTGAATGATTGAATGTTGAACAGGGACAGGAATTTCTTTGTCTCCAGGAGCAAACCAAAGAACATATGCTCTTCCCTGTGAGGTGTTTCCTATGATAGAGAATCTATAAAGAACTGGGTAGATGGGGTGGATTTAGGGGGCAGCTGAGGTCACTAGTGGTTCAGAAACAAAGGATTTAGGGAGAATCCTGCACTCAAGGCTGAGGCGAGAAGGAGGAAGGTTTTGGAGTCCAACTGCCTTGACTTGGAATTGTGGCTCTTTCATTTAGCAGCTGGGTGATCTAGTTACCTTTTGTGTTGTGTGCTACATCCCCTTGGTCCCTTGCAGCCTCTTATTTCAGCTGCTGCTATGAAGGGCAGTTCTGTGCAAGCTCAAGTTCATCTTCCACTGACAGCTTCCCACTTCAAGGTTTAGTCTTTCTGCTCCAGGCAACTAGAACAACAACTCACAGGTACCCCAGAAGTGCACAAATGCTCTTACCTATGACATTCAGATGATGCATCTGGGGAACCTCTTAGCAGGTCTTGATAGAATTTGACCCCCATGTAGCTGTGGCCTCAGTAACACAATCTGATATTGGGTTTTCCCCTTTCCCTCTCTCCCTCACCAAGTTTTATCATTTCTGCTTCCCAGAACCACCTATCTGAATTATCTGCACTCAAGGCCTTATTTCAGGCCGTTTTTAGGGAAACCCAAGTGAAGACAGCCTCATAAAACTGAATGGTATACATCATGAGAAAGCAAAGCCCTCTGCAAACTCATCATTCTGAAAAGTGGATTAGTGACATGTGGCCTTCCTAGAGGAGGTCATTCTGGGTGCTCCTCTTTCCTAGGCAAGGGTCTTCAATGGGCAAATCTCACAATCCCCTTTGCTTGGGCAGAGGTGTAGGGCTAAGAGTCAGCTGAGTGAGACAGAAGTGGCCACCACTTGTTTGTGAGTTGACCCAACTGCCCATAAGAAAGGAGTTCATGCTCCCAAATATTTTATAAGGGGCTCTGCTTCCTAGGTAGCTGGAAACCTGGAGTTGTGCAGAGCAAAGTTGAGAAGGAGAAATGCTGGTAGGGGCCACCTGGTAAAGTCTTAATTTCTACAAGGTCAAAACTAAGCATGTATCTCTCCACTTGCAAAAGTTTTCTACCACTTGGGTCCAGTGAGACAAACACTCACAAATCAGACAAAACAACTTTATTACTCACAGATTGGCAGCAAAGTTAAACAAAGCCCAGGATTCATAGCAAATTGGTCCTCCAAGGCTCAGGAAAGCTGCCCAGGGAAGAGAGAGTCTTGTCTGTGCATGCCCCAGATGCAGGACAGCTGAGGAACCCTGAAACCACCCCATTCTGGATTTTATATCTGGGTACAGCTAGGCTCATTAAGAAGAAGTGTTGCAGTGTTTTACCCCTCTCTGGGAGAAACAAGGTCACAATCTGGATTGTTCTAACACTTTCTCCCCATCTCAGGATGTTGTACTCTGCAGTTATTCTGAGAACTACAAACAGGAGACAGGAGGCCAAGTTGGCCAAGGTCATCTGGGACCTGTCCTCCTGTATCACCAAGTCCAGAGCCAAAGTCAGGAAAGGACAGCCATATCTATTCTCATTCAAAATCTGAAGCTGTCCTAGGCCCTTCCTCTCCTCACCTTCCACATCATTCAGTCAGTCACTGAGGTGCATCATTTCCACTTCCTAAAGACTGCTGGAATCCATCCACTTCTCTCCCTCTTCACTGTCACTTACAACGTTGCAACAGCTTCCTGTCTGCCTTCTCAATGCATGGTTCCCACATAATACAGTCCTCATGCACAGAAGCATGATTTATCTTTAAAAAAACCCATTCCCCTACTGAGGCTCTTCCATGATTTTCCAATTGCTCCTCAATTCTGACCTGCATGAGCAGGCCCTGCCCTTGGACTAGCTGCTCTCCACCCCCTTTCCCAGAGCTCCAATAGCAGTTTATTCTATTTATTTTATTTTTTCAGTTCGTTTTGTACTCCAAGCTTCTTCTCACCACTGGGAGCTTTGGCACGGGCTGTCTCCTCTCCTGGGAGGCCCTCTTTATCCTGACCCCATACAACCTGGCCAACATCAGGTCTCATTGAAAGTTAATTTCCTCAGGGGTATTAAGTTCCCTGTTACACACTTTCATAGCACCTTGTGCTTTGCCTTTAAAATGTTTGCCACTATTTATTTTTAATTATTTGGTTGTGCAATTATTTGTTGTCTGTCTCATTAGACTGTGAGCAATGTGGACAGAGTTCATATCTTTCTTATTGATTAATGTATATACAACATGCAAAATATTTCCTGGAATATGGTATCCAATTCTGAGGAAGAGAGAGAGGAAATGATGGAAAGAAAGAGAGCACCCATTAATTGGGCACTGAAAATGTGCCAGGCTTAAGTATTATATAGTCATTAATCTGAAATATACAATATATAAGGTAGGCACTGTTGTCTCTTCTTACATGTGAAGAAGCAGGCCTGGAGACGTTAAGTAGCTTGCCAGTCACAGTGTTAGTTATTGGCAGATCTGGGACACAGACTAACTTCCATATGATTCAAGGCCTCTCCACTGAGCTATGTTTTTAGGTGCACAGGATTGGCTTGGCCATGTCCTTGTTAAAGGCCAGCAGGACTTTACAACAGGCCTTCCCAATGGAGGAACTGCAAATTTTAGAAATAGTTTTGGTCTAGGCAGGATGGGCTCACTAGTTGGGCTGGTCTTGGGCCTCCAGGGGGTGGGGGCTGGAGTGCTTCTGTAGGCTCAGCTGGGAGAGCTGGCAAAGACAGAGCTGAGAAAACAAGGACCTTCCAGGAGGCCAGCAGCTGGGATATAGAAGGCACCCTAGGCAAGGCTTGCCTTTAAAGAATTTGTCATTCTGTTGGGGAGAGAGGCTTAAAAAGCCCCATTCAAGACACTAACAACATGAAAGAGGATTGAGTTCAAGTACAATTGTTGGGAGTTACAAATACTCTTCAGTGTTTAGCCAGTGTGGCCTGGATGTTAGTTTTAGAATTGAGTTCTTCATTTTCCATTCATGGTAAGGCATGACTGAAACTGGGTTTTATTTGTGTGGGTTGGATAGGGATGAGGGATAGCATTTCAGGTGGGAAGTACAACATGCATAGACATGGAGGTGAGACAGAGTATATGGGAGGGGAACAAGACTTGCATAGGATGTCGCAGAAGAGGTACATTTAGCCCAAACCAGGTTATTCTCCCTTCATTGAGCTAAGAGTTTCAGAAACAGAAACAGTATCCCATTCTAGTTAAGCTTCATGATAATTTTTAAAAAAGGTTTCTACACTCACATTACAAAAGAGAGCTTCTGAATTCTTACTATATTCAAAGCCTGGGCACAAAGTCTCTATGCCTTATCTTATTTGATTCCCACCACAAATCTGAATTTTAGGAGCTTATACCATTCCCATTTGTCAGATGTAGATGCAAAGGGAAGTTTTATCATGTCACTCAGATTAACTCACTGGTAAGTCATGGCATCAGGAGTCAAACCAAGCAGCCTGACTCTCAAGAGACACCTGTGCCTTCTTTTCTGTGCTCTGTGCTGACCACCTTCAATGGGTGGGCTATGAGCATACAGTAGAGACGCCTGGTAGTTGCACATCTTTGGCAGACACATTAGCTAATTTGTACCTTGGAAATAGAGAATTTAGGGAATATTCTCCTTATTTTGAAGATAGGAAAATTAAACTTGAGGGACCATTATTATGTAAGTATTACTAATGACAACAATAATAGTGACTATCCATTGAGTGGCTAACACACCCTGGCAAGCATGCTGGCCTGGCCAGGAGGACTCTATTGGATAGTGAGTGCAACAGCCAAGGTCACATAGCTACTCATCTAAGAGAAAAATTTGATCAGGACTCCAGGGGACTCTCCAGAGGCAGAAGATGTGGGCAGAGAGAACTATCAGCCTGCTGTTTTAATTCCCAGAGGCAACCTGGTAGGACAGGTGGGAGTAAAGTAACAGAGGCTGATTGACCATATTGATGACACAAATTGCAATGCATGCAGGGGCTAGCATCTTCCTAACGGTCTTCATTTGTCAGGTGGTAATTCTCATACCTACCTTGGGTTGTTTGTCTTCTGTGGAATCAGTGCAAACTGGGGAATCACCACCAGCACACTGAGCTGCTGTGGTCATTGTTTGCATCGTTCTTCTCGTTTGGGGAATTTCTACACAAGTATTTCCTCAAATTTTTGGCCTTAGCAAGGCAGGACCTTGTCTCTACAAAAAATAAAAAATTAGGCAGGTGTGGTAGTGTGCACCTGTATTCCCAGCTACTTGGGAGGCTGAGGCAGGAAGATCGCCTGAGCCCAGGAGGTTGGAAAAAAAATATTTTTGGCCTTAGGACCCTGTTATACTCTTATAAGTTATCGAAGATACCAAAAAGAGCTTGTTTATATGGGCTATATCTATTGATATTTTACTACATTAGAAATTAACAGCAATATATTAAAAATATTATGTACTAATTAACTTTAACAATAATCAGCCCATTAGATGTTAACATAAGTAATATATTTGCATCATAAATGACTATATTTTCCCAAACAAAAATCTTTACTAAGAAGATTGGCCATTTCACATTTATGAGCTAATGTTGGTTCTGGGATGCAGAGCTTGGCATCACAGGCCATGATTTTGCAGGAATTCTACTGAAAGTATTTCAACCTCTTTGTCCAATATTTAGATAACATTTAGATACATTTTTTATGGATTTCTTTGGATGCTTAATGCCAGCACCGATGCTTTCAATTAATTAAGTGTCAACTCTGCATTTCCTACAGGCTAACAGATTTACCTTCCAAAATGTTCTTTGGCCCATTGTAATTAATAATGTGACTTCCTGAAATAGGAGAGAGCTCTGGAGCAGGGAAAATGTGCATTGTGCCCCCGAGTGCTGTGGATGGCTGCCAGAGCCAAGCCTGGGCTGCAGCATCGCACTAGGCAATAAGTCAGGGTGCTTGAGACTTGTGAGAGCAAACAGGGATGGAGAAAGGGATAAAATTCACTAATCAGGAGTTATTTATATGTTTCAGAAAGCCGATGAACATATGAAATAACAAAATAATGGTTGTTATGGTCTTTGGAGTGTGCTTTGAGGAAGCCTCTTCTGAAAATGATTCTGTTAGCCTGTTGTCCCTAAGCCACCCTGCCACCATGAGCCCAGGAAATGTCATCCATTAGCGGAGGTCTGTGTCACAAAGCTGTTCTTCATAGACTTCTCTGAACTGCTGGCCTATGTCCTGTGCTTCTTGCCTTCCCCTACTGTGTTCCTGAGCATACAAATGTTTTCTCATTCATCGTTTATTATTAAATCTTATTATTTCTATTTTTCATTGTGATGAAATACATGTCATATAAATTTATCATCTTAATTTTTAAGTGTACAGCTCATTAGTGCTAAGTACATTAACATTGCTGTGCAACCAATCTTCAGAAGTTTTTCACCCTGCAAAACTGAAACTCTATATCCACTCATCAATAGCTTTCCATTCCTTTCCCTCCCCCAGCCTCTGGCAACCACCCTGCTACTTTCTGTCTTTATGAGTTTGACTATTCTACGTACCAAATTTAAGTGGACTTATACAGTATTTGTCTTTTTGTGAATGGCTTATTTCACTTAGCATAACTTTCACATATAAGGTTCATTCATATTATAGCACATGTCAAAATCTGATTCCTTTTTAGGGTTGAATAATATTTTTTATATAGATATAGATACACACACACCACATTTTGTTTAGTCACATGTCAATGGACACTTGGGTTGCTTCCACCTTTTGGCTATTATAAATAATGTTACTAGGAATATGGATATACAAGTATCTCTTAGGGACCCCACTTTCAATTCTTTTGGGTGTATACCCAGAAGTGGAATTGCTGGATCATATAGTTATTATATTTTTTATTTTTTTGAGGAAACATCATGCCATTTTCCACAGCAGCTCTACCATTTTACATCCTCAATAATAGTACATAAGGTTTCCAGTTTCCCTACATCCTAACTATCACTTGTTATATTCTGTTTTTTGGTAGTGGCCATCCTGATGGGTTCTCATATTTGTACTCTCCACAACAGCATATGATGCATTACCTGGCCTATGGGATGGCCACAATAAGTGGCTTTTAAATGGAGTGCTCTTTAGTTTCAATAATGTATTGAAACTACTCTCCTACAGGTCACCCTGCTCACCCTCACCAAAGCCATCTTTGACAGTGCACAGTGTGATCTGCATAAGGGTTGAGAAACTGTTGTATCTGAAGACAGTGCTTCCCAACACATCCTGTCCACACATGGGGAACACTCAACATTTTAAAGATGTCAATTTTTCCTAAAAGAATCTTTAAAATTATGTTGGAGTTATCTGATACCACAATATAAAATTTATCTAAAAAATAAGGCTGTGAGAACAGACACACAATTCCTGGAAAGAAAGAGGAGTTGGGCACAGGAAGACTATTTCCAAGCAATTGAAACCTGTTAATACGGTATACAGCTGCCTTTGCTGGAAGCCAGAGGGGTGCTGCTGACCTGGTCTGATGCAGATGGTTTTGTTCAGTACCCCTTCTTGCTGTGGCCTGAGGTTTAACATCACAATTACAAATCACAGTGCTGCTATTAGCATTTATCCTTGGGGAAACCTTGTTTCTTCTGCTTATTTGCTATTCATTGCTTCCAGCTCTGGTTCTGGTCTATGGGTTGTTTTTCTTTTTTTCCTCTTTTTTTTTTTTTTTTTTTTTTTGAGACAGAGGCTTGCTCTGTCGCCCAGGCTGGAGTGCAGTGGCGTGATCTCGGCTCACTGCAAGCTCTGCCTCCCGGGTTCACGCCATTCTCCTGCCTCAGCCTCCCAAGTAGCTGGGACTACAGGTGCCCGCCACCACACCCGGCTAATTTTTTGGTATTTTTAGTAGAGACGGGGTTTCACCGTGTTAGCCAGGATGGTCTCGATCTCCTGACCTCGTGATCCACCCACCTCGGCCTCCCAAAGTGCTGGGATTACAGGTGTGAGCCACCATGCCTTTTTCTCTCTTTTTTAAACTTTATTTTGGGTTCGGGGTACATGTGCAGGTTTGTTATATAGGTAAACTGTATGTCATGGGGGTTTGGTGTACAGATAATTTTGTCGCTCAGGTAATAAGCATAGCACCTGATAGGTATTTTTTCTGATCACCTCCCTCCTCCCACCCTCCACCCTCAAGAAGGTCCCAATGTCTATTGTTCACTTCTATGTATCTATGTTTTCTTATTATACCTCCTACTCATAAGTGAGAACATGTAGTATTTGGTTTTCTGTTTCTGCATTAGTTTGCTTAGGATAATGGCCTCCAGCTCCAACCACGTTGCTGCAAAGCACATGATCTCATTTTTTTTATGACTGCATAGTATTCCATGGTGTATATATACCACATTTTCTTTATCCAGTCTACCATTAGTGGACTTTTAGGTTGATCCCATGTCTTTGCTATTGTGAATAATGCTGCAATAAACATACACATGCATATGTCTTTATAGTAGAATGATTTATATTCCTTTGGGTATATACCCAATAATTGGATTGCTGGGTTGAATGGTAATTCTGTTTTAAGTTCTTTGAGGAATCACCGCAGTGCTTTCCACAATGGCTGAACTAATTTACATTCCCACCAGCACTATGCAAGTGTTCCCTTTTCTCTGCAATCTTACCAGCATCTGTTATTTTTTAATTTTTTAATAGTCATTCTGAATTGTGTGAGATGGTATCTCATTGTGGTTTTGATTTGCATTTGTCTAATGATCAGTGATGTTGAGTATTTTTTCATATGCTTGTTGGCCACATGTATGTCTTCTTTTGAAAAGCGTCTGCTCAGATCTTTGCCCACTTTTTAATGAGGTTGTTTGTGTTTTGCTTGTAAATTTGTTTAAGCTCCTTAAAGAGTCTGGATATTAGACCTTTGGTGGATGCATAATTTGCAAATATTTTCTCCCATTTTGTAGGTTGTCTGTTTACTCTGCTGATAGTTTTGTTTTTTGCTGTGCAGAAGCTCTTTAGTTTAATTAAATCCCCTTTGTCAACTTTTGTATTTATTGCAATTACTTTTGGTGTCTTAGTCATGAAATCTTTGTTCAGAATGGCATTTCCTAGATTTTCTTCCAGGATTTTTATAGTTTGGGGTTTTATATTTAAATCTTTAATCCATCTTGAGTTGACTTTTGTTATGTGGTATAAGGTAGGGGTCCAGTTTCAACCTTCTGCACATGGCTAGCCAGTTTGATATTCCTTTGATGCCTAGTTTATTGAGAGTATTTTAGCATGCAGAGATGTTGAATTTTATTGAAAGCCTTTTTCTGCATCTGTTGAGATAATTATGTGGGTTAGTGCTGTTTATGTCATTAATCACACTTACTGATTTGTATATGTTGAACCAACCTTGCATCTCAGGGATAAAACCTATGTGATCATGGTGGATTAGATTTTTGATGTGCTACTGGATTCTGTTTGGTAGTATTTTGTTGAGTATCTTTACCTCTATATTAATCAAGGATATTGCCCTGAAGTTTTCTTTTTTGTTGTGTCTCTTTTAGGTTTTGGTATCAAGATAATGCTAGCCTCATAGAATGAGTTGAGGAAGAGCCCTTCATCCTCAATTTTTTGGAATAGGGTCAGTAGGAATGGCACTAGCTCTTCCTTATACATCTGGCAGAATGTGACTCTGAATCCATCTGGTCTTGGGATTTTTTTTTAGTTGGTAGGCTTTATATTACTGATTTGATTTCAGAACTTGTTTTTGTTCTGTTCAGGAATTCAGTTTCTTCCTGGTTCAGTCTTGGGAGGGTGTATGTGTCCAGAAATTTTTCTATTTCTTATAAACTTTCTAGTTTATGTATGTAGAGGTATTCATCATAGTCTTTGATTTTTTTTTTGCATTTATGTGAGGTGAGTGGTAACATCCCCTTTGTCATTTCTAATTGTGTTTATTTGGCTCTTCTCTCTTTTTTTCTGTATTATCCTAGCCAGTGGTCCATATATCTTATTATTTTTTTCAAAAAACAAACTGCTGGATTTGTTGGTCTTCTGTGTGGTTTTTTCATGTCTCAATTTCCTTCACTTTAGCTCTAATTTTTGTTATTTATTGTCTTCCGGTAGTTGGTTTGCTCTTGCTTTTGTAGTTCTTTTAGTTGTGATGTTATGTTATTAATTTGAGATCCTTCTAACTTTTTGATGTGGACATTTAGTGCTATAAACTTTCCTCTTAACCCTGCTTTAACTGTATCCCAGGGATTCTGATATGTTGTATCTTTGTTCTCATTTGTTTCAAAAAATTTCTCAATTTCTGCCTTAATTTCATTGTACACCCAGTCATTCAGGAGCAAGTTGTTTTATTTCCTATAACTTTATGGTTTTGAGTGATTTTCTTAGTATTGATTTCTATTTATATTGTGCTTTGGTCTGAGAGTGTGATTGGTATGATTTTTTTTGAATTTGCTGAGTATTGTTTTCTGTCGATTTTGAGGTCAATTTTGGAGCATGTGCCATGTGGCAATGAGAAGAATGTATATTCTATTGTTTGGGGGTGGAGAGTTCTGTAGATATCTATCAGATCCAGTGCTGAGTTCAAGTCCTGAATATCTTTGTTAATTTTCTGCCTCAATGATTTGTCTAATATTCCCAGTGGAATGTTAAAGTCTCCCACTATCATTGTGTGGGGGTCTGTTTTTGTAGTCTCTAAGAACCTGCTTTATGAATCTGGGTGCTCCCATGTTGGGTGCATATTTATTTAGGATAGTTAGATCTTCTTGTTGAATTGAACCCTGTATACATTATACATGTACCATTACATAATTTCCTTCTTTGTCTTTTTTTATCTTTGTTGGTTTAAAGTCTGTTTCATCAGAAACTAGAATTGCAACCTCTGCTTTTGTCTGTTTTTTGTTTGTTTGCTTGATAGATTTTTCTCTGTCCCTTTATTTGGAGACTATGGATGTCTCTACATGTGAGGTGGGTCTCTTTAAGACAGCGTACCATTGGGTCTTGCTTTTTTATCCAGTTTGCCACTCTGTGCCTTTAATTGGGGCATTTAGGCCATTTACATTCAAGGTTAGTACTAATATATGCATATTTGATTCTGTCATCCTGTTGTTAGCTGGTTATTATGCAGACTTGTTTGTATGGTTGCTTTATAGTGTCACTGGTCTGTATACTTAGGTATGTTTTTGTAGTGGCTGATAATGTTCTTTCCTTTCCATATATAGTGCTCCTTTCAGGACCTCTTGTAAGGCAGTTCTGATGGTAACAAATTCCATTAGCATTTGCTTGTCTGAAAAGGATCTTATTTCTCCTTCACTTATGAAGCTTAGTTTGGCTGAATATGAAATTCTTTGCTGGAAATCTTTTTCATAAAGTATGCTGAAAATAGGCCCCAGTAGCTTCTGGTTTGTAGAATTTCTGCTGAAAGGTCCACTGTTAGCCTTAAGGGGTTCCCTTTGTAGGTGACCTGGCCCATCTCTTTAGCTGCCTTTAACATTTTTTCTTTGATTTTGACCTTGGAGAATCTTATGATTATGTTTCTTGGGGATGGTCTTCTTATGTAATATCTCACAGAGGTTCTCTGTATTTCCTGGATTTGAATGTTGGCCTCTCTAGTGAGGTTAGGAAAGTTTTCATGGACGATATCCTGAAATATAATTTCCAAGTTGCTTGCTTTCTCCTCATCTGTTTCAGGGACACCAATAAGTTGCAGATTTAGTCTCTTTACATAACCCCATATTTCTCAGAGATTTTTGTTCATTTGTTTTTATTCTTTTTTCTTTATTTTGTCTGACTGAGTTTTTTCAGAAAGCCAGTCATTGAGCTCTGATATTCTTTCCTCAGCTTGGTCTATTCTGCTATTAATACTTGCACTTGCATCATGCAATTCTTGTAAGGTGTTTTTCTGCTCTGTTAGATCAGTTTGGTCCTTTCTTATAATGGCTATTTAATCTATCAGCTCCTGTATTGTTTTATTGTGATTATTAGCATCCTTGGATTGTGTTTTGATGTTCTCCTGAATCTCAATCATCTTCATTCTTATCCATACTCTGAATTGAATTCTATTTCTTTCATTTCAGCAATTTCAGCCTGGTTAAGATGCCTTGTTGGGGAACTAGTGTGGTCGTTTGGAGGAAGTAAGGCACTCTGGCTTTTTGAGTTGCCAGAGTTCTTGTGTTGGTTTTCTCATTTGTGCAGGCTGATGTTTCTTCAATTTTTGAAGTTGCTGTCCTTTGGTTTGTTGTTGTTTGTTTTCTTTCTTTGATGCTTCTGGGGATTTGATTACGGTATAATGTGGGTTTGGGTGACTGGCTTTGATTCTAGTCCACTCATGGGTCTTGGAAGACTCTCCTTCAGTTACTGTCTTCATGCTCATATTTCTTTAATGGGGTGTTCTGGCCCATAGGGCTTCCTCAGACACAGGCTACAGTTGGCAAGAAAACTGTATCCTTCCCAGGTCAGCCCCGATCTGCTGTCTGTTTGCTTCCTAGGGAAAGACAGGTTGTGTCTCTTCACAGAGCTCCAGCAGAATTCTGGGTTGGAAGCTCAAGTAGGTGTGGCCTATCTGGCTACAGGTGGTGGGGGTGGGCTAGTTTCCTGCCCTACCATCTAGGTACTTCCAGGGTGATAGAAGGCCATGCCCCTTGGCAAATTCAGGCAGAAATAGGACTGCTGAGCCAGAAGTTCTAGTAGGCATGGGTTTCCTGGTACCAGCAGCAGGAGTGGGTGGGGATGCCCACCCTGCCATCCAGATGCTTCCTGGGATAACAGCAGACTGCTCACTGGCTGAGTTCCCTCAGAAGCAGGATCACTAGTCTGGAAGCTCTAGAAAGGGTTGCTCACCAGACTACCAGTGGCAGGGGTGTGCAGGGTTGCATGATCTGCCATCTGGGTGTTTTCTGGGAAAACAGGAAGCTGCACCCTCTAGCTGAGTTCACACAGAAGTGGGGCTACTGGGCCAGAAGCTCTAGCAGGTGTTGCCTGCCTGGCTATCAGTGATGGGGGTAGGTGGAGTCATGTCCCTTGCCATCTGGGTGTTTCTCAAGACAACACAAAGCTGCACCCTCCAGCTGAATTCCCACAGAAGCAGGAACACTGTGCCAGAAGCTCTAGTAGGCATTGCCTGCCTGGCTATAAGCAGTGGGAGTTGGCTGGGTTGCCTGCCATGCCATCTGGGTGCTTCCTGGGACAACAGGAGGTCATGCCCATCAGCTGGGTTCATGCAGAAGCAGGGCCACTGGGCCCAAAGTTCTAGCAGGTGTTGCCTGCCTGGCTACTAGTGGCAGGTGTGGGTGGAATGTCACATGCCCTGCCATCTGGGTGTTTCCTGGGATAACAGGAAGCTGCACCCTGTAGCTGAGTTCACACAGAGATGGGGCTGCTGGGCCAGAAGCTCTAGCCAGGGGGATTCTCCCATTCCCAGTTTTGCACAGGTGGAGACTGTGAATCCCCCTGGTGGCTTTCACTTACTCTTTCCCACATTGGAGAGATTCTCCTGGCTTCATGCTGAGCCCAGATGGGCTGGTGCCCAGTTTCACTCCTCTCTGCTCTCTGTGTCCCCTGCTGCCTTGATGGATCTCAATGTGGTTTCTCAGATGATCGGCCTGCAAGGTCAGTGTTCATTAGCCCTTTTCTTTCCTTTCCATGAAATGGTGCATATGAGCTGCTTCTAGTTCACCATCTTGCCACCCCCCATCACCCCCACTTTTTTTTTTTAAGAAAGAGGGTTCTTTGAAGATTTTTTCAACTTCCTGCAAGCACAACAATTCAAAAAGTAAGTTTTCTTTATGATCTAGGTGTTGTGAAGTAAATGGTGGTGATTTGCAAAGTATCTAGTATATCATTGTGTTAATAATAGGTTCATTTCAGTAATCCAAATAATGCTTTAAACATCATCACCATTTTGTCTTAGTGAAACTAAGGCAGATGAACCTAATGGCAGTGTCAGTACCCTGACTAGACCTCAAGCCCCTAGTGCCCGTATTACCCCTCTTTTCAGATGCTGAGATGTCATGTTGCTTATCAAGTGGTTCGTGACTTGGTGACAAATGTTTTGTGGTTGGAAGGTCAACCAAGTCTATGGACCAGTTGGGTATCAGGAATGGCTTTATACAGTCATCCCATCACTGTTCTGTCTCATTACTTTTTCACTGATGGGCCAGACAGCTTTTCTGATTGTATTTTTTTAAAGAAACTTCTTCTAGGCTTCTGGACAAGCCAGAATTACTGTGTTGTGCTTATTGAAATTCAACTGTTTTCAATGTTGGGTAGTGAACAACAGAAACAATAATGAGAGAAAAAGCCATCAAATCAGTTTCTAGTTAGGCCATTCCTACTGATGCTGGTGCTGCTCCTGCTGTCGTCTACCTCCTCATGCTTCAGCTCTATTAACAGTGGTTACTTGGGCATATGGAAAAATGCCAAGACTTGTTTCTCCTTTTTTTTTTTTTTTTTTGAGATGGTATCTCACTCTGTTGCCAGGGCTGGAGTGCAGTGGTGTGATCTCGGCTCACTGCAACCTCCGCCTCCTGGGTTCAAGCGATTCCCCTGTCTCAGCACCCCCGAGTAGCTGGGAATGCAGGTGCCCACCACTATGCCCAGCTAATTTTTTGTATTTTTAGTAGAGATGAGGTTTCACCATGTTGGCCAGGCTGCTCTCGAACTCCTGACCTCATGATTCACCTGCCTTGGCCTCCCAAAGTGCTGGGATTACAGGCATGAGCCACTGCACCCAGCCACCTTGTTTCTCTTCCTAAAGCCAGGTAAGACTCAGATGGACCTGGGCTGGGAACTGGGGCACCTAGATTCGGGTCCAGCTCATCTTGCAAACATCACTTTTTAACATTTGAGAGGCTTTACTGTCCTATTTGGATCTTAAAGCACCTTAAAGATTATCATATGGTAATTAAAGAGAGATGTTGTGAAGATTAAATGATTACTTCTAAAATGTTATTCAAATGGAAAGCAGCAGGAACAGCAGCAAACTCTTACTGAGCACCTAAAATACAGAAAGTGTTAGCTCAGCGAGAACAGCTGTATAATCAACAGAGATTGGAGGACTGGATTCATGAATAAAACCTAAATGACTGTTCAAGGGAGTACATGAAAATATAATGTGTGCCTAGGGCTGCCTTTTTGAAAGTGTGACCTACAGATCACTGAGAATACTTCATGAAAAGAAGTTTTATGTTTAAATCTATTTGGAAAGTTCTGTATTTTATATTCATTCCCTTGGGAATTTACAATGGCTAGTGATTAATTAAAAATGTTCATAAATCCTGTAGCAGGTAACCCATGTAAGCCACAATTTCCTACACTGACTTGACCAAAGAACTGATTTTCAGTAACACCTGTTGACCTGAAGAGGAACACATTTTGGAAAAGCTGATCCAGATCTTGATACTTTGGAAGGATTGTCACAGGTGTGACATTTCTGTGCAAAGTGGCAGCACACAATAAGAGGTCAGTGGAGACATGAGCAAACTGGGGAGTGTCCACACAACAGAGAAGAAAAGGAGCTAGTGCACAGCAGTCTCGCAGATAAGTTTAAAAAGGGAGAAGATGTTAGCTGTGGAAAGCCTTGAATGCCAGGTCAAAGGAACTGGACTTACAGGAGGAAGCCCTGCCTCGTAGTTCTTAATGGGCCTCCTCCTGAGAAACCTGTGAGCTTTGTAAGAAGTTGCCCATGGTCCTTGGCATGCATAACAGAGTCATCATCCCTCTTTCCCAGTCAAGAGACCGTCAGTTTGGGTCTGTGTTCTCTCCAGTCTTTACTTATACCAATGGTTCTCAAATATCAGCATGCATTAGAATAACACAAAGGGCTGGCTGAAACACAGATTGCTGGCTCTACCAGTGTTTCAAATAGGCCCAAGAATCTGCGTTTTTAACAAACATGAGGTAGAGCTGTTGCTGCTAGTCTGGTAACCACCCTTAGAATAATCCTTCAGGGATACTTTTATTACTGATCCTCTTCTTGCCAACCGTTTCTGCACTGGTGGACATACAGAGCACACAGATGATGGAGATACTTAAGATGGAACTTGAGAGAAAGATGGCTGCAGCCATCTTCCTTACTCACCAGGATCTCAGTTTCCCCACAGAATTGTACATGGCTTCATGCTTGAACCAAGACAGGGCTGGCAAACTCAAATCCTGGAAGTGTCCAGGTAGTCAGTGAAGATGAGTGAAGGAGGCCAGAGAGCCCACAGAAACACAGTTCACACAACTGATGCCATGCTAGAGTGGGGCCAGTGTTGTCAACAAGCCATCATTGTTATCTTCCTATAGGTAAAGAAACAGGGCTCAGTGAGGGTAGATAATGGGCTAAAGGTACCTCACACAGCAGGTGAAAGAGCCCAGATTCTAAAGGGTCCAATTCCAAAATCTAAAGGGTCTAATTCTAAATCTAAGTCCTTTCCCCTATATTGTCTCTGAGCATGTACCACCTCTAGGCCATGGCAGGAGGAGGTATGCAGTCTCCCTGGAAATCTGGATAATTTATATCTGCTGTTTCTTTCTATTGCTATTATGAGACAGAGCCACAGACACAGGGCAAATTCAGATAAAAGGGCTGGGTTTGGTAGATGCTTTCAGTTCTGCTCTACCAGGTTTAATCCTCTTGCTTCTCTATTACCAGCTTTTCACTCAGGTTTCTTGTCTAGGAGCTAATCAGGCCTTAATTGGAAATAGAATTGCAATCTCTTGCTTGAGTCACAGGCTGTTAAGAAACCAGAATAGATGAGAGTTAGGCTTGTGTGAGTTTCGGCTGCTTCTACTAATGAAGCAAGCGCAAGCTGGAAATCTGCAGCCAATTTAAAGAAATGGTCTCTGTCTTGGTCTGTAGTACACAGGGTAAGGTTACCTGCTTTGATATTTGTGGCAGCATCAAGCTCCTGTGTCTATTTCAGATTCTTCATCAAATCCTAAAAAAAATTTGACCAAGAGTAATAACCGTCACACAAAATATCTCCCATGTCACATCATTCAGAATATAAGGAAGCATTATAGAGTGCAGCCCCATAAATGCAATTCACTTATAATTTAGAATACTAATAAGATATGATAGACAAATTAAATTTGTTTATAAATACCCAACTCATTTTAGACTATGTTTTGCCCCAACAGTTTTTGATTTAACAGGGAATGTAGGGTAAGTTGAACTTTATTTCATTTTTTTTTTTGCATTGCCTCCATATTGGCCAGAGATAAGGGATAAGGAAGAGAAGGCAAGGACATAGATGTGGAAAAGACCGTTGGCTGTCCTTCAAAGTTCACACTTCTCTGCTTATAAATGTATTAGATCTTTTAGCTGGGCTTTTGTTTTCTATTTTTCTCAGTCTATGTTGCAACTAGGTATGCTCATGTGATTAAGTTCTGGCCAGTGAGATGCAAAGTGTCTTATGGCAGCTTCCAGGAGTCTTCCTTTAGAGAAAACAGCCTCTTATCCCTAGAGGTTTTTCTTCAATTAACACTTCATTTTGTTGATAGATTGCCAGAGGCAGACATACATTCTTTGCACCACTTTCCATCAAAAAGTGGAGTCTGTTTCTTTACCCCTTGAATTTGGTATTGGATGGGTCACATGTTCTGGCCAATAGGACATCAGCAAATGTGATATAAACAGCAATTGAAAGCACTTGCAGATTAGTCTTGCTCTCTCTTGCTTCTGTGAACCCTGAGCCTGTTACAGAAAAACTCTAAGTCAGCCTTCTTAGTGATGAGAGAACACAGAGATAGCAAGACCTCAGCCATGCCAGCCATCCCACCTGGGCCTAACTAAGACCCTAGATATGTAAGTCCATTGGAGACCACTTAGCCCCAGAAAAGCTGCCCCAGGAGAAAAAAATCTACTTAGCTAAACCACAGAATTATGAGAAAAACATAAATCATTATTACTTTAATCAGACTAGATGCAGGAGTATAAAGAGTGACTGGAAAACAAAACAGTAGAAAAGATTTAGACTGAAGCAAAGAGAAAAAAGATGCAAAACACTGAAAAGAGAGAAAGGTACATATGGAACACAGTGAAAAGTTTTAATATATAAGTACTTGGAATTTCAGAAAGAAAGAGGAGAATATAATAGAAGAATGTGTAATAAATGGTGCTGGGAAAACTGGCAAGCCACACATAGAAGAATGAAACTGGACTCCTATCTCTCACTTTATACAAAAATCAATTCAAGATGGACAAAAGAATTAAACAGAAAACCTGAAACCATAAAAATTCTAGAAGACAATGTTGGGAAAATGCTTCTAGACATTAGCTTAGGCAAAGAATTCATGACTACAACCCCAAAAGCAAATGCAACAAAAACATAAATAAATTGAACCCAATTAAACTATAAAGCTTCTGCACAGAAAAAGAAATAATAATCAACATAAAAAGACAAACCACAGAATGAGAGAAACTATTTGCAAACTACATATCCAAAAAAGGACAAGTATTCAGAATCTATAAAGAACTCAAACAAATCAGCAAGAAAAAACCAAATAATTCCATCAAAAAGTGGGCAAAGGACATGAATAGACATTTCTCAAAAGAAGATATACACATGGCTAACAAACAAGAAAAAAAGTTCAACATCACTGATCATCAGAGAAATGCAAATTAAAACCACAATCAGATACCACCTTACTTCTGCAAGAATGGCCATTAAAGGCCGGGTGCAGTGGCTCACGCCTGTAATCCCAGCACTTTGGGAGGCTGAGGTGGGCGGATCATGAGGTCAGGAGATGGAGACCATCCTGGCTAACACAGAGAAACCCTGTCTCTACTAAAAATACAAAAAATTAGCTGAGCGTGGTGGCGGGTGCCTGTAGTCCCAGCTACTCGGGAGGCTGAGGCAGGAGAATGGCGTGAATCCGGGAGGCGGAGCTTGCAATGAGCCGGGATTGTGCTACTGCACTCCAGTTTGGGTGACAGAGCTAGACTCTGTCTCAAAAAATAAATAAATAAATAAATAAAGAATGGCCATTATTAAAAAGTCAGAAAAACAACAGATGTTGGCGTGGATATGGGGAAAAGGGAATGCTTATACACTGTTGATGGCAATGTAAATTAGTACAATCTCTATGAAAAACAGTATGGAGATTCCTTAAAGATCTAAAAGTAGATCTACCATTTGATCTAGCAATCTTACTACCCAAGGGAAAAGAAGTCATTATATGAAAAAGACACTTACGCATGCATGTTTATAGCAGCACCATTTACAATTGCAAAGATATAGAACCAACCTAAATGCCCATCGACTGAGTGGATAAAGAAAATGTGGTATATATACACATTTGGAATATATACCACAGGGAATACTACTCAGCCATAAAAGGAACAAAATAATCTCTTTTGCAGCAACTTGGATGGAGCTGGAGGCCATTATTCTTTTTTTTTTTTTAAATTATACTTTAAGTTTTAGGGTACATGTGCACAATGTGCAGGTTTGTTACATAGGTATACGTGTGCCATGTGGGTTTACTGCACTCATCAACTCGTCATTTACATTAAGTATTTCTCCTAATGCTATCCCTCCCCCAGCCTCCCACCCCCCAACAGGCCACAGTGTGTGATGTTACCCACGCTGTGTCCAAGTGTTCTCATTGTTCAATTCCCACCTATGACTGAGAACATGCAGTGTTTGGTTTTCTGTCCTCGTGATAGTTTGCTGAGAATGATGGTTTCCAGCTTCATCCATGTCCCTGCAAAGGACATGAACTCATCCTTTTTTTATGGCTGCATAGTATTCCATGGTATATATGTGCCACATTTTCTTAATCCAGTCTATCATTAATGAACATTTCAGTTGGTTCCAAGTCTTTGCTATTGTGAATAGTGCCGCAATAAACACACGTGTGCATGTGTCTTTATAGTAACATGATTTATAATCCTTTGGGTATATAACCAGTAGTGGGATCACTGGGTCAAATGGTATTTCTAGTTCTAGATCCTTGAGGAATTGCCACACTGTCTTCCACAATGGTTGAACTAATTTACACTCCCACCAACAGTGAAAAAGCATCCTTATTTCTCCACATCCTCTCCAGCATCTGTTGTTTCCTGACTTTTTAGTGATCGCCATTCTAACAGGAATGAGATTGTATCTCATTGTGGTTTTGATTTTCGTTTCTCTGATGACCAGTGATGATGAGCATTTTTTCATCTGTCTGTTGGCTGCGTAAATATCTTCTTTTGAGAAGTGTCTGTTCATATCCCTTGCCCACTTTTTGATGGGGTTGTTTTTTTCTTGTAAATTTGTTTAAGTTCCTTGTAGATTCTGGATATTAGCCCTTTGTCAGATGGGTAGATGGCAAAAATTTTCTCCCATTCCTTAGGTTGCCTGTTCATTCTAATGGGAGTTTCTTTTGCTGTGCAGAAGCTCTTTAGTTTAATTAGATCCCATTTGTCTATTTTGGCTTTTGTTGCTACTGCTTTTGGTGTTTTAGTCATGAAGTCTTTGCCCATGTCTACGTCCTGAATGGTATTGCCTAGGTTTTCTTCTAGGGTTTTTATGGTTTTAGGTCTTACATTTAAGTCTTTAATCCATCTTGAATTAATTTTTGTATAAGGTGTAAGGAAGGGACCCAGTTTCAGCTTTTTACATATGGCTAGCCAGTTTTCCCAGCACCATTTATTGAATAGGGAATCCTTCCCGCATTTCTTGATTTGGTCAGTTTTGTCAAAGATCAGATGGTTGTAGACGTGTGGTGTTATTTCTGAGGGCTCCGTTCTGTTCCATTGGTCTGTATATCTGTTTTGGTACCAGTACCATGCTGTTTTGGTAACTGTAGCCTTGTAGCATAGTTTGAAGTCAGGTAGCATGATGCCTCCAGCTTTGTTCTTTTTGCTTAGGACTGTCTTGGCTATGTGGGCTCTTTTTTGGTTGCAAATGAACTTTAAAGTAGTTTTTTCCAATTCTGTGAAGAAAGTCATTGGTAGCTTGATGGGGATGGCATTGAATCTATAAATTACCTTGGGCAGTATGGCCATTTTCATGATACTGATTCTTCCTATCCATGAGCATGGAATGTTCTTCCATTTGTTTGTGTCCTCTTTTATTTTGTTGAGCAGTGGTTTGTAGTTCTCCTTGAAGAGGTCCTTCATGTCCCTTGTAAGTTGGATTCCTAGGTATTTTATTCTCTTTGTAGCAATTGTGAATGGGAGTTCACTCATGATTTGGCTCTCTGTTTGTCTATTATTGGTGTATAGGAATGCTTGTGATTTTTGCACATTAATTTTGTATCCTGAGACTTTGCTGAAGTTGCTTATTAGCTTAAGAAGATTTTGAGCTGAGATAATGGGGTTTTCTAAATATACAATCATGTCATCTGCAAACAGGGACAATTTGACTTCCTGTTTTCCTAATTGAATACCCTTTATTTCTTTCTCTTGCCTGATTGCCCTGGCAAGAACTTCCAACATTATGTTGAATAGGAGTGGTGAGAGAGGGCATCCCTGTCTTGTTCTGGTTTTCAAAGGGAATGCTTCCAGTTTTTGCCCATTCAGTATGATATTGGCTGTGGGTTTGTCATAGATAGCTCTTATTATTTTGAGATATGTCCCATCAATACCTAATTTATTGAGAGTTTTTAGCATGAAGCATTGTAGAATTTTGTCAAAGGCCTTTTCTGCATCTATTGAGATAATCATGTGGTTTTTGTCTTTGGTTCTGTTTATATGCTGGATTACATTTATTGACTTGTGTATGTTGAACCAGCCTTGCATCCCAAGGGATGAAGCCCACTTGATCATGGTGGATAAGCTTTTTGATGTGCTGCTGGATTTGGTTTGCCAGTATTTTATTATTTTCGCATCAATGTTCATCAGCAATATTGGTCTAAAATTCTCTTTTTTTTGTTGCGTCTCTGCCAGGCTTTGGTGTCAGGATGATGCTGGCCTTATAAAATGAGTTAGGGAGGATTCCCTCTTTTTCTATTGATTGGAATAGTTTCAGAAGGAATGGTACCAGCTTCTCTTTGTACCTCTGGTAGAATTCGGCTGTGAATCCATCTTGACCTGGATTTTTTTGGTTGGTAGGCTATTAATTATTGCCTCAATTTCAGAGCCTGTTATTGATCTATTCAGAGATTGAACTTCGTCCTGGTTTAGTCTTGGGAGGGTGTATGTGTCCAGGAATTTATCCATGTCTTCCAGATTTTTGAGTTTATTTGCATAGAGGTGTTTTTAGTATTCTCTGATGTTAGTTTGTATTTCTGTGGGATCAGTGGTGATATTCCCTTTATCATTTTTTTATTGCATCTATTTGATTCTTCTCTCTTTCTTCTTTATTAGTCTTGCTAGCAGTCTATCAATTTGGTTGATCTTTTCAAAAAACCAGCTCCTGGATTCACTAATTTTTTGAAGGATTTTTTGTGTCTCTAAGTCCTTCAGTTCTGCTCTGCTCTTAGTTATTTCTTGCCTTCTGCTAGCTTTTGAATTTGTTTGCTCTTGCTTCTCTAGTTCTTTTTTTTATTATTATACTTTAAGTTTTAGGGTACATGTGCACAGTGTGCAGGTTTGTTACATATGTATGCATGTGCCATGTTGGTGTGCTGCACCCATTAACTCGTCATTTAGCATTAGGTATATCTGCTAATGCTATCCCGCCCCCCTCCCCCCACCCCACAACAGTCCCCGGAGTGTGATGCTCCCCTTCCTGTGTCCACGTGTTCTCATTGTTCAATTCCCACCTATGAGTGAGAACATGCAGTGTTTGGTTTTTTGTCCTTGTGATAGTTTACTGAGAATGATGATTTCCAGTTTCATCCACGTCCCTACAAAGGACATGAACTCATCATTTTTTATGGCTGCATAGTATTCCATGGTGTATATGTGCCACATTTTCTTAATCCAGTCTATCGTTGTTGGACATTTGGGTTGGTTCCAAGTCTTTGCTATTGTGAATAGTGCCGCAATAAACATACATGTGCATGTGTCTTTATAGTAGCATGATTTATAGTCCTTTGGGTATATACCCAGTAATGGGATGGCTGGGTCAAGTGGTATTTCTAGTTCTAGTTCCCTGAGGAATGGCCACACTGACTTCCACAATGGTTGAACTAGTTTACAGTCCCACCAACAGTGTAAAAGTGTTCCTATTTCTCCACATCCTCTCCAGCTCCTGTTGTTTCCTGACTTTTTAATGATCACCATTCTAACTGTTGTGTGATAGTATCTCATTGTGGTTTTGATTTGCATTCTCCGATGGGCAGTGATGATGAACATTTTTTCATGTGTTTTTTGGCTGCATAAATGTCTTCTTTTGAGAAGTGTCTGTTCATGTCCTTTGCCCACTTGTTGATGGGGTTGTTTGTTTTTTTCTTCTAAATTTGTTTGAGTTCATTGTAGCTTCTCGATATTAGCCCTTTGTCAGATGAGTAGGTTGTGAAAATTTTCTCCCATTTTGTAGGTTGCCTGCTCACTCTGATGGTAGTTTCTTTTGCTGTGCAGAAGCTCTTTAGTTAATTAGATCCCATTTGTCAATTTTGGCTTTTCTTGCCATTGCTTTTGGTGTTTTAGACATGAAGTCCTTGCCCATGTCCTGAGTGGTAATGCCTAGGTTTTCTTCTAGGTTTTTTATGGTTTTAGGTCTAACATGTAAGTCTTTAATCCATCTTGAATTAATTTTTGTATAAGGTGTAAGGAAGGGATCCAGTTTCAGCTTCCTACATATGGCTAGCCTGTTTTCCCAGCACCATTTATTAAATAGGGAATCCTTTCCCCATTGCTTGTTTTTGTCACGTTTGTCAAAGATCAGATATTGTAGATATGTGGCGTTATTTCTGAAGGCTCTGTTGTGTTCCATTGATCTATGTCTCTGTTTTGGTACCAGTACCATGCTGTTTTGTTTACTGTAGACTTGTAGTACAGTTTGAAGTCAGGTAGCATGATGCCTCCAGCTTTGTTCTTTTGGCTGAGGATTAACTTGGCAATGCAGGCTCTTTTTTGGTTCCATATGAACTTTAAAGTAGTTTTTTCCAATTCTGTGAAGAAAGTCATTGGTAGCTTGATGGGGATGGCATTGAATCTATAAATTACCTTGAGCAGTATGGCCATTTTTATGATATTGATTCTTCCAACCCATGAGCGTGGAATGTTCTTCCATTTGTTTGTATCCTCTTTTATTTCACTGAGCAGTGGTTTGTAGTTCTCCTTGAAGAGGTCCTTCACGTCCCTTGTAAGTTGGATTCCTAGGTATTTTATTCTCTTTGAAGCAATTGTGAATGGGAGTTCACTCATGATTTGGCTCTCTGTTTGTCTGTTATTGGTGTATAAGAATGCTTGTGATTTTTGTATATTGATTTTGTATCCTGAGACTTTGCTGAAGTTGCTTATCAGCTTAAGGAGATTTTGGGCTGAGACGATGGGGTTTTCTAGATATACAACCATGTCATCTGCAAACAGGGACAATTTGACTTCCTCTTTTCCTAATTGAATACCCTTTATTTCCTTCTCCTGCCTAATTGCCCTGGCAAGAACTTCCAACACTATGTTGAATAGGAGTGGTGAGAGAGGCCATCCCTGTCTTGTGCCAGTTTTCAAATGGAACGCTTCCAGTTTTTGCCCATTCAGTATGATATTGGCTGTGGGTTTGTCATAGCTAGCTCTTATTATTTTGAGATATGTCCCATCAATACCTAATTTATTGAGAGTTTTTAGCATGAAGGGTTGTTGAATTTTGTCAAAGGCCTTTTCTGCATCTATTGAGATAATCATGTGGTTTTTGTCTTTGGTTCTGTTTATATGCTGGATTACATTTATTGATTTGCGTATGTTGAACCAGCCTTGCATCCCAGGGATGAAGCCCACTTGATCATGGTGGATAAGGTTTTTGATGTGCTGCTGGATTTGGTTTGCCAGTATTTTATTGAGGATTTTTGCATCAATGTTCATCAAGGATATTGGTCTAAAATTCTCTTTTTTGTTTGTGTCTCTGCCCGGCTTTGGTATCAGGATGATGCTGGCCTCATAAAATGTGTTAGGGAGGATTCTCTCTTTTTCTATTGATTGGAATAGTTTCAGAAGGAATGGTACCAGTTCCTCCTTGTACCTCTGGTAGAATTCGGCTGTGAATCCATCTGGTCCTGGACTCTTTTTGGTTGGTAAGCTATTGATTATTGCCACAATTTCAGAGCCTGTTATTAGTCTATTCAGAGATTCAACTTCTTCCTGGTTTAGTCTTGGGAGGGTGTATGTGTCCAGGAATTTATCCATTTCTTCTAGATTTTCTAGTTTATTTGCATAGAGATGTTTGTACTATTCTCTGATGGTAGTTTGTATTTCTGTGGGATCAGTGGTGATATCCCCTTTATCATTTTTTATTGCGTCTATTTGATTCTTCTGTCTTTTCTTCTTTATTAGTCTTGCTAGCAGTCTATCTATTTTGTTGATCTTTTCAAAAAACCAGCTCCTGGATTCATTAATTTTTTGAAGGGTTTTTTGTGTCTCTATTTCCTTCAGTTCTGCTCTGATTTTAGTTATTTCTTGCCTTCTGATAGCTTTTGGATGTGTTTGCTCTTGCTTTTCTAGTTCTTTTAATTGTGATGTTAGGGTGTCAATTTCGGATCTTTCCTGCTTTCTCTTGTGGGCATTTAGTGCTATATATTTCCCTCTACACACTGCTTTAAATGTGTCCCAGAGATTCTGGTATGTTGTGTCTTTGTTCTCGTTGGTTTCAAAGAACATCTTTATTTCTGCCTTCATTTCGTTATGTACCCAGTAGTCATTCAGGAGCAGGTTGTTCAGTTTCCATGTAGTTGGGCGGTTTTGAATGAGTTTCTTAATCCTGAGTTCTAGTTTGATTGCACTGTGGTCTGAGAGAGAGTTTGTTATAATTTCTGTTCTTTTACATTTGCTGAGGAGAGCTTTACTTCCAACTATGTGGTCAATTTTGGAATAGGTGTGGTGTGGTGCTGAAAAAAATGTATATTCTGTTTTTTGGGGGGTGGAGAGTTCTGTAGATGTCTATTACGTCCACTTGGTGCAGAGCTGAGTTCAATTCCTGGGTATCATTGTTAACTTTCTGTCTCCGTTGATCTGTCTAATGTTGACAGTGGGGTGTTAAAGTCTCCCATTATTATTGTATGGGAGTCTAAGTCTCTTTGTAGGTCACTCAGGACTTGCTTTATGAATCTGGGTGCTCCTGTATTGGGTGCATATATATTTAGGATAGTTAGCTCTTCTTGTTGAATTGATCCCTTTACCATTATGTTATGGCCTTCTTTGTCTCTTTTGATCTTTGTTGGTTTAAAGTCTGTTTTATCAGAGACTAGGATTGCAACCCCTGCTTTTTTTTGTTTTCCATTTGCTTGGTAGATCTTCCTCCATCCTTTTATTTTGAGCCTATGTGTGTCTCTGCACATGAGATGGGTCTCCTGAATATAGCACACTGATGGGTCTTGACTCTTTATCCAATTTGCCAGTCTGTGTCTTTTACCTGTGGCATTTAGCCCATTTACATTTAAGGTTAGTGTTGTTATGTGTGAATTTGATCCTGTCATTATGATGTTAGCTGGTTATTTTGCCTGTTAATTGATGCAGTTTTTTGAGAGCATCGATGGTCTTTACAATTTGGCATGTTTTTGCAGTGGCTGGTACTGGTTGTTCCTTTCCATGTTTACTGCTTCCTTCAGGAGCTCTGGTAAGGTAGGCCTGGTGGTGAGAAACTCTCTCAGCATTTGCTTGTCTGTAAAGTATTTTATTTCTACTTCACTTATGAAGCTTAGTTTGGCTGGATATGAAATTCTGGGTTAAAAATTCTTTTCTTTAAAAATGTTCAATGTTGGTCTCCACTCTCTTCTGGCTTGTAGTGTTTCTGCCAAGAGATCTGCTGTTAGTCTGATGGGCTTCCTTTTGTGGGTTACCCGACCTTTCTCTCTGGCTGCCCTTAACATTTTTTCCTTCATGTCAACCTTGGTGAATCTGACAATTATGTCTCTTGGGGTTGCTTTTCTCGAGGTGTATCTTTGTGGTGTTCTCTGTATTTCCTGAGTTTGAATGTGGCCTGTCTTGCTAGGTTGGGGAAGTTCTCCTGTATAATATCTTGCAGAGTGTTTTCCAACTTGGTTCCATTCTCCCTGTCACTTTCAGGTACACCAATCAAACATAGATTTGGTCTTTTCACATAGTCCCATATTTATTGGAGGTGTTGTTTATTTCTTTTTACTCTTTTTTCTCTAAACTTGTCTTCTTGCTTTATTTCATTAATTTGATCTTCAATCACTGATACCCTTTCTTCCACTTGATTGAACCAGGTATTGAAACTTGTGCATGCGTCATGAAGTTCTGGTGCCATGGTTTTTAGCTCCATCTAATCATTTAAAGTCTTCTCTACACTGTTTATTCTAGTTAGCTATTCATTTAACCTTTTTTCAAGGTTTTTAGCTTCCTTGCAATGGGTTAGAACATGCTGCTTTAGCTCAGAGAGGTTTGTTATTACCGACCTTCCAAAGCCTACATCTGTCAACTCATCCAAGTCGTTCTCCATCCAGCTTTGTTTTGTTGCTGGCTGCGATCCTTTGGAGGAGAAGAGGCACTCTGGTTTTTCGAATTTTCAGCTTTTTCTGTTTTCTCCCCATCTTTGTGGTTTTATCTACTTTTGATCTTTGATGTTTGATGTCGGTGATCTACAGATGGGGTTTTTGTGTAGATGTCCTTTTTGTTGATGTTGATGCTATTACTTTGTTTGTTAGTTTTCCTTCTAACAGTCAGGTTCCTCAGCTGCAGGTCTGTTAGAGTTTGCAGGAGGTCCGCTTCAGACCCTGTTTGCTTAGGTATCACCAGGGGAGGCTCAGTTGGAAATGCAGTAATCACCTGTCTTCTGTGTTGATCATGCTAGGAGCTGCAGACCAGAGCTGTTCCTATTCGGCCATTTTGAAATGGACTGCTGGAGGCCATTATTCTAAGTAAAGTAACACACAAGTGGAAAACTGAATGCCCTATGTTTTCATTTATAAGTAGGAACTAAGCTATGCATACTCAAAGGCTTACAGATTGATATGATAGACTTTAGAGACCCAGAAGTGGGAGGGTGAGAGGAGGGGTAGGGATAAAAAACTACACATTGGGTAAATGTACACTACTTGGGTGATGAGTGCACTAAAATCTCAGAACTCACCACTATAAAATTCATCCATGTAACAAAAAACCACTTGTACCCCTATTGAAATAATTTTTTAAAAAAAGAATATGATAGAAGAAATATTTGAAGAGATATGGCTAAAAGTATGACAAAACTGATTAAAGGCTTTAATGATTCATTGATCCAAGTGTTCTGTAACCACAAACAGAATGAATACAAAGAAAACCAGACCTAGGCGTACCACAGTGTATTAGTCTGTTTTGGCTACTATAACAAAATACCATAGACTGGTGGCTTAAACAACAGACACTTATCTCTCATAGTTCTGGCGGCTGGAAATTTCAAGATCCAGGTGCTGGTTTATTTGGTTCCTGGTTAGGGCCTGCTTCTTGACTTGCAGATGACTGTCTTCTTGCTGTGTCCTCACATGATGGGGAGGGAAGTCAGGAAAGTGGGGGGATTTGGGGAATCGGAGGTGGGGATGGGGGTGGGAGTGGGGATGGGAAAAGCAAGCTATCTAGTCTTTTCTTCTAAGAGCACTAATCCCATCATGAAGACCTCATTCTCATGAAGTCATTTAAACCTAATTATTTCCCAAGGGCTTTGTCTCCAAATATGATCATATTGGGGCCTAGGACTTCAACATATGAATTTCAGGAGGTAAAACAGAGTCCATCCCACATAGTAGGCCTGCCGAAAAATCAATATGAGCAGAAAACTATAAAAGTAACCAGAAAGGAAAGACACTTGTGTTCAAAAGAACAACAATCAGGCTGATATCTAACTTTTCAATAGAAACAATAAAAGCCACAATAAGACATAATGTTATCTTTAAACTTCTGGAAAAGAATAACTGCCAGCCTAGAATTATATACCTAGTGATAATATTCCTCAAAAATAAAAATGAAATAAAAACACTTTTTGGCAAAAGTAGAGAATTTGTCACACATAAGCCTATAGTAAAATAAATACTAAAGGGAGGTTTTATGACAGAAAGAAGATGATCCCAGAAGGAAACATGAAAATATAAGAAGAGATAAAAATCATCAGAAAGGGGAAACAAGTACATTAACATGAGTGAATAATGACTGTGCAAAAACAATTTATTTTGAGAATGAAAATATCTATGGAGTTCAAAATGCATGACAACAATAATATAAAAGATGAGAATGGAGGTAAACTGCTAAAATTTCTTAGTATCATCAGGGAAGTGGTATAAGTATTTATTTTAGAATGAAATAAGTCAAGAATTCATGGTAAAATGTCTAGTATATCCATTATTGGCTGGCCAAATTTATAATGCACAAGCTAATAGAGTTTAAAATTGGAATGAAAATATTTCATCACTCCAAAAAAAGTCAAGAAAGATGACTAAAAAGAATCTGAAACAAATAGTTCAAATAAAAATGACCCAAAAAGTATATCTAAACTCATTTTATATTTAATGCAAATGGACTAGGTAATTTCAATATAAAAATTAGATTCTCAGACTGGGCAAAAAGAAAAAAAACCAACTATATATTTTTACTTTGTATAAAAACACAGAAAAGTTGAAAGTAAATACATGGGGGAGGGGATGGGGGCAGGAAGAAAGCTGTACCATGCAAATACTAACCAAAAGAAAGCACAGATGGCTTCACTGCTGAATTCTTTTAAACTTTTAAGAAATAACAGAAATCTTTCACAGATTCTTCCTGAGAACAGAAAAAGAGGAATACTTCACTTTCCAAATCTTGATTTCTTCAACTTAACATTGATATTAAAACCTAACATCAAAAAAGGAAAATTATAGGCCAATATCTTTTAATACTATAGGTGCAAAAATCCTATTAAAAATACCGATAAATCATGTTCAACAATATATAAAAAAGGCTAATCTGAAATTGAGTGTTTCATAGAAATTCAGCACTGGTTTGAAATTCAAAAATCGATTAACATAATTTCACTACATCAGAAAAAGGAATAACAATAAATCATTTTAGTAATTGTAGATAAATAATTTAATAAAAGTAAACACTTATAATGAAACCCTAGAAAATAGGAATGTAAACAGACTTAATCTAGTAGAGTATATTACACAAAACTTGTACACATTCATAGTAAATAGTGAAATAGTGAACGTTCTGCCCCTGAGATCTGAATGTGACGAAGAGGCCTGACCTCATTGCCTGTAATCAACATTGCACTAAAGGTTTTAGGCATTGTAACAATGTAAGAAAAAAAGCGGAAGTATTAGAAAAAAATTGCTATTGTTTGTCATTATTGGCTGGCCCAAAGCATCTATAGACAGACTTAGAATAAGTCAATTTTAGAATTAATAAGTAAATTTAAAAAGTACTTGAGCTAAATGGTCAATATATAAATGTCAATGATATTTCTTTATATTAGGAAAAAACAATATGGAAAATAAAATTTAAATTTTATTTTATGGATGCAATTACAATTGTATAAAATGTATCAAAGATTTAGGAATAAATATAATGAAAGCTATGCAAGACCTCTATGTTGAAAACTAAAAATGACAACAGGAAGACTTCAAAGAGTATCTATACAAATAGGGAAAATATACACTGTTTATTAAATAGAGCACTTAATATTGCAAATGTGTCACTTCTCCCCAAACAGATCTACAGATTCAATGCAACTCAAGTTAAATTACATAAGGCTGTGTCTTGGGGACATTTGATAAGCTGATTTAAAGTGTTATAGGGAAATGCAAAAGGACCAGTATAGCCAAGCCAATGTTGAAGATGAAGCTGAGAGATATTGAGACTTATTAGACAATTACATTAATCAATATAAGTTAAGGCAAATAGATCCATGGAACAGAATGGAGACGTCTGAAACAGACCTATATATAAGAATCACCTGATTGTCACAAAAGTAGCACCACAGTGGAATGCAGAGAGGAGGGTCCTTTCAATAAATGATGCTTGAGCCCCTACTTCACACTATTCACAAAACCCAATTCCAGTCAGATGATTGATTTAAGCTTAAATGTGCAACCTTAATGTTTCTAGGAGATAGCATAGGAGAATATCTTCATGACTTTAGTATAGGTAAAGGTTTCTCGAATGGGACACAGAAAGCATGAATACTTAAGGAAATGATTGATAAATTGAGATTTATTAAAATTATGAACTGTTTCATTATGAAAATTCCATTAAGGAAGTGAAAGATACCCCAGAGTGGAAGAAAATATTTGCAATGCATGTATTAGCAACATAATGAACTTTGACATATCATTATAAAAAGATAGACAATTCAATAGAAAAATGGGCAGCTCACAAAAGCGGATATAAAACATATGAAATATGCTTAGCATCAGGAAAAATGCAAATTAAAACCACAAGAACGCAAACTCGATGACCCAGTAATTCTATTGCTAAATGTATGTCCCATAGAAATGCTCTCTCCTTCCCCACATCTCCTTCATTTTCTCCAGCTCCTAGGGGGCCCCTTTCCCAGTACCTCTGGTCAGAAAGGCATGGTCCATGCAACCTGAGTTGCCTTCTGAGCAAATCAGTGAGAAAAAAAGATAAAAGAAAAAATAAATAAAAGGAATCTTCCCATTCCAAGTCCTTCCCTGAGAGAACATCCATCTCTCTAACCAGAGGACTGGGAAATAAAGGGAAAATAAAATAAAACAAAGCAAAAACAATACACAAACTTCCCCCTATGGCAATATGGAAGTATGGAAATTGTATGGAATGCATATAAACTGGTTAGACAGAATAATCATAGCACAAACTTAGTCAAAAATAAAACCTATAATTGACATTGAATTTATTTGTTGCTTCCCAATAGACAAAAAGTGAGAGGGGGGTATGATTGCATCGGATTGACTCTTTGGACTCTGTATCTAAAGCTTTTCTTAAATGTTTCCACTTTCAGAATCATTTTTTTTTTTTATCCTCAAGCAATGGTTTCTGAGCTGGCAGCCAATTTCTCAGAGAGCTGGGGGCTGCCACAGTGTTGGAAGGAGTGGACCATTGGCCTCCGAGACATCCCCTGCTTGTCAGCATCAGCTCTAGGAACACAGGGTATGTTGGAACAGACCCACAAGTGCCTCCAAGGGGCTAAGTGGAAGAGAATGGCTTGTCATCTATTCTTTGTTCATTCATTTAGCACATGTCCACTGAGTATCCCACACATGCCTAGAACTCACTCATCAGGGGACACAGACTCAGGCTCCCCTACACTTGTTAGTCATCATTTTACTTCCTTCAATTCAAACACCTTTTGCTTCTAGCCCTGGAGTGAGAGCTGACTGTGTAGTCCCTGCCTGAGTGTCCTAAGACCATGAGGCAGGGGACTTGAGCCTGAGACTTGAACATCAAACCCGACACTTGATGGCAAGAACACGAAAGGCTACATTTGGGAGCATCTTCAGAGAGAACTTGTCAGTTATGTGACCCCAGGCAAGGCACTTTACCTCTCTGAATCTCTTTTCTTTGTCTACAAAATGATGAAAACATAGTGACCTACTCAGAGGATTACTGTGAGATTAATAATATAACTCTGTAAAATATATACTGGACACAGTAGAATCTTTACCCAACAAATGCAATCCTTTTCCTCCTTCTCTTCTTCCTCTTACAATCTCTTGGCTGCTTCACCAATCTCCCACTTGGACCTTAAGCCACACCCTGAGACCTGGAGAGGCCTCCAGAAAAAAATATCTTTCTGCTAAGGAGAGCACTCTTCTACCTGGGAAACACAGAAAATGCAAGTAGCTGGGTCCCTACTCCACCAGCCTTGTGAAGTCAGTATGCCTTCACAAGCTCTAGGGCAGTGCCTCTCAAACTTTAGTGTTCACTCAAACCACTTGGAGACCTTTGTCAAATACAGCTTCTGCTTCAAATTGGTCTAGGGTGAAGCCCTGGATATTGCATTTTTACCAGGTGGTGCTGATCTTGCCAGCTCATGAACTACACTTTAAATGGCTCCTTCCACCTCAGAGCATCCGGCCCCAACCTTCTTCCTATCTGGCATTCCCATTCATACCTCCTATTATACCCTCTCTTGCTTATCCTCCAAGAATGAATGTTCTGAGGGTGGTTGCTTCTCTTTCTGGGCCCAGCCACACTTGGCATTTCATTCTTTCCCTCACCAAGCTCCAGATGCTGTGGAGGGAGCACAGCCAATCACCCTGAAAAACAATGTCCTCAGCCTAAGAGCACTGGTGTACCAGTCCCTAGCAAAATTTCACACAGCCTCCACTAACAACCACATTCTTAGACACAAAGGAAATAATAAACACTACTGATGCTATTTACAAAGAAAGTATATGAAGATTATGCTACTGCACACAACCGGAATCAAAGGCAAAGTGTCCTTCTCAACCAACATCATAGATAGGTCTTCAGGAAAAAGTCCTCCCCTACAAAAGCAAATCCAAAAAATTGGAAGAAGTGATTGTTATACCAGGTATAGATAGCAGGGTAAAACTTAAGAAACATAAAAAAGCAAGAAAATGTAACACCTCTAAGGAACGTTCTCTATTGCTGGAGAATAGACTCATTGGAATCCAGCAATAGAGTCCAATGAAAAAGACATTTATAAACTCCTGGATAAAAAATCCAGAATATTGACACTAAAGAAGCTCAATGAAATACATGATAACACAGAAAGACAATACCCAAAAATCAGAAAACAATTCAAGATATGAAAGAGAAATTTACCAAAGAGGTAAATACCATAAAAAAGAACCAAACGGAAATTCTGGAGCTGAAGAATTCTCTTACTACAATACAAAATACATTTGAAAGCTCCAACAATAGACTAAATCAAGCAGGAGAAAGACTTTTAGAACTTAAAGACAAGTGTTTGGAAATAATTCAGTCAGACAAAAATAAAGAAAAAAGAATATAAAAGAATGAATAAAGCCTATGTAATATATAGAACATAATAGAGTGACCAAATGTGTTTAAATTTTTTGTGTTCCAGAAGGTAAAGAGAAAACAAAAGAGATAGAAAACCTATTTAAAGCATAATTGCTGAAAACTTTCCAACTGTAGCAAGAGATTTACACATCTAGATACAGGAAGCTCAGAGATTTCCAAACAGATAAAATTCAAGAAGGTCCTCTCCATGGCATATTATAGCTAAACTGTCAAAAGTCAAAGACAAAGAGGGAATTCTAAAAACAAGAGAAAAGCATTTACTCACATATAAGTGAACTCCTATCAGACTTACAGCAGATTTCTTAGCAGAAACCTTACAGGCCAGGAGAGAATAGATGAATAGAATGACATATTTAAAGTACTAAAAGGAAAAAAAAAAAACAAAACCCTGGCAGGTAAGAATGCCATACCCAGCAAAGTTCTTTCATAAATAAAGGAAAAATAACATCTTTGGCAGACAAGCAAAAGCTGAAGGAATTCATCACCACTAGACAAGTTCTATAAGAAATGTTTAGCCAGGCACGGTGGCTCACGCCTGTAATCCCAGCACTTTGGGAGGCCAAGGTGGGTGGATCACAAGATCAGGAGATCGAGACAATCCTGGCTAACACAGTGAAACACCATCTCTACTAAAAATACAAAAAATTAGCTGGGCAAGGTGGTGGGCGTCTGTAGTCCCAGTTACTCGGGAGGCTGAGGCAGGAGAATGGTGTGAACCCCGGGGGGCAGAGCCTGCAGTGAGCAGAGATTGCACCACTGCACACCAGCCTGGGCGACAGCGAGACTCCGTCTCAAAAAAAAAAAAAAAAAAAATGTTTAAGGGAGTCCTACACCTGGAAGTGAATGAATGTTATTTACCATCATGAAAATACATGAGAGTATAAAACACACTGGTAGAGAAAACAAACAAATAAGAGAAAGGATTCAAAAGTTACCACTACAGAAAACCACCAAACTCCAATGACAATAAGAGAGAAAGAATATATTAAATATTCAGAAATTAGTTAATAAAATGACAGGAAAAAACTCTCACATATCAATAATAACTTTGAATGTAAATGGTCTAAACTTTCCACTTAAAAGATATAGACTAGCTGAACGGATTAAAAAACATGATCAAACTATATCCTGCCTGTAAGAGCTCACCTCACCTATAAAGACATATAGACTGTAAACGAGTGGAAAAGGATATTCTAAGGAAACAGAGAAACCAAAAGTGAGCAGGAGTAACTATACTTATATCAGATAAAACAGAGTTTAAGTTAAAAAAAGATAACGATAATTTCATTAACTATCATTATCATTGACAACTGATAATTGATATATTAATTATATATATTATAGATCAATTACTGATAATTGATGATAATTGACAATGATAATCTTTTGAGTAGGAATTAACATCCAGAATATACAAGGAATTCAAACAACTCAATAGTACAATGACAAATATTCCCATAAAAAAATGGGCAAAGGACATGAATAGACATTTCTCAAAAGACATACAAATGGCCAACAGGTATATGCAAAAATCTCAACATCACTGATTAACAGGAAAATGCAAAGCAAAAACACAATGTGGTATTTAAATCAGTATAGCCACTATGGAAGACAGTATAAAGATTTCTCCAAAAACTAATAATAGAACTTCTATATGATTCAGCAATCCCACTACTGGGCATTTATCCCAAAGAAATCAGTATATCAAAGGGATACCTGCACCCCCATATTTATTGCTGCACTATTCACAATAGCAAAGATAAGGAATTGAACTACATGTCCATCAACAAGTGAATAAATAAAAACAGTGGTATATTATACAATGGAATACTATTCAGCTATATAAAAGAAGGAAATCATGTCATTTGCAGCAACATGGATGGAACTGGAGGATATTATGTTATGTGCAATAGAACAGGCACAGAAAGACAAATGTCACATGTTCTCACTCATATGTGGGAGCTAAAAAAGTTGACCTCATGGATATAGAGAGTAGAATGATGAACACTAGAGGAGAGGAAGGGTATGGGTGGGGGAAGTTGAAGAGAGGTTGGTTAATGGGTACAATCATATAGTTAGATAAGAAGTAAGCTCCAACATTTGATAGCAGGGTAGGGTGACTATAGTTAACAATAGTGTATCATATATTTCAAAATAGCTAGAAGACAAGACTCGAAATGTTCCCAACACATAGAAATAATAAATACTCGAGATAATAGATCTCTCAAATACTCTGATGTGATCATTATATAATACATTATATGCATTAAAATATCACATGTACCCCCATAAATCTGTACAAATATATATCAATAAAATTTTTTAAAGAAAAAGGAGCTTAATGTTTTTGCAAATAGAAAACATTTTCCTCTACAGAGTCCCACTGTTTCTCATTCACATAAAAGGAATCATCCAATCTACAGTCACAAATTGGGCATCACGCTGTGCTCGGCAGCTTGAGAGATGATGATAGAGCATGTGTAGATTCTCACCAAATGCTGGGGAGCCAACAAGCTTAGTTACCGCCCTGATGCCTGATGGGAAGCCTGTGGCTCAGAGGATCACTTAGGGTGCAGAGGGGAACCCAAGAGGGGTCCTCTGGGCAAAGATCAGCCCCACTCTGGAAATTCCTTCTTGGGTTTCCAGGGAAATGCTGCCCTGTCTCTCTTTCTTATCTCTGGGAAGGTCCTGCAGAGTGCTCCCTGACCTGCCTTTCTTATTTATTTATTTATTTATTTTTCAGAGGGAGTCTCACCCTGTTGCCCAGGCTGAAGTGCAATGGTGTGATCTCGGCTCACAGCAACCTCCGCTTCCTGGGTTCAAATGATTCTCCTGCCTCAGTCTCCCAAGTAGCTGAGATTACAGGTACCAGCCACCACAGCCAGCTAATTTTTATATTTTTAGTAGAGACAAGGTTTCACCATATTGGCCAGGCTGGTCTCAAACACCTGACCTCGTGATTCGCCTGCCTCGGCCTCCCAAAGTGCTGGGATTACAGGTGTGAGCCACCCCACCCGGCCTGACCAGCCTTTCTTAAAGGAACCCTTACCCTAGCAAATGAACAGTGCGGAAGAACAGCAATTTAGTCAGTCTGCCAGGAATTATATTTGAGAGGGTAGAGGAAAGTTATAAAAAATACCTTAAAAAATTTATGAGTCTAGCTGTAATATGTGAAATCCTTTCCCCTGGAAACCAAATCTCACAATAGCTGTCTTATAGAAAGCAGCACCCAACAACATTGTTTCATATTCTGGGTTATGGTTACTAATTAGGCCGGGGCAGTGGTTCATGCCTGTAATCCCAGCACTTTGGGAGGCCTAGATGGGCAGATCACGAGGTCAAGAGATCGAGACCATCCTGGCCAACATGGTGAAACCCTGTTTCTACTAAAAATACAAAAATTAGCTGGCTGTGGTGGCATGTGCCTGTAGTCCCAGCTACTCGGGAGGCTGCGGCAGGAGAATCGCTTGAACCTAGGAGCCAGAGGTTGCAGTGAGCCAAGATGGTGCCATTGCACTCCAGCCTGGCGACACAGCGAGACTCCATCTCAAAAAATAATAATAATAATAATAATAATAATGACATAAATTAAATGAAGTTGTTACATTAAAGTGGAGTTTAGTGGATTCTACTCTTCCACACATATGGTTAATTCATCACTACAGAGATTCATCCAGATTAAAATTGTCATCAAAATAACATAGCACTGGAATTCTTTAGTTTAACTCATGCAAGAGGCTTCACAACAAACATTTCCTTTTCACACACACATCATTTCTCTCAACCTTCAAATTAATGCTTTCAGTACTGTCCTGCTTTCCCCATCCCACAGCCATAAAAGCAGATCCTGACCATCTCCCGGACCTGCCCATTACTTCTCCTTCTCTCCCTCTTTTCTCTGGAAGCACATTAGTTTTGCTGCTGCCAGTTTCCTATCTTTTCATCACCCCTACTTACAACCTCATTCTCAGAACTCCTTTAAAAATAGGGAAAAACCACAAAAAAAGTCCATTAGAAAGCACTCATGTATCTCCTTTCAAATTCTGAGTTGAACATGAAATTCCCCGCGTGTACCAGCCCCTCTCCTAAATGGAAAACTGACTACTATCTGCAGCACCAAAGACCTCAGGCAACTCAGATGAGGCACCAAGGACAAAAACTGTAGACTTTCTCCTTAAAAATGTCACCACTCTGCAGCCTGGGCCCCATACACACATTGTCCTTGCCAAAATGACCAGTGAGTTGACCCATATGTAGCTTAGAGACTGAATATCCATGTGATACCCTTATGAGAAGCCCCAAAATTACTAATCAACTCCAACCCATGGAAGCAGGTTAAACCTACTCATGGGTGATTCTCACTGGAGCATATATGATAAGATGTAAAAAGTATGTGCTTTGAAATCATGGTAAACCTGGGTTTAAATTGAATCTTGCCCCTCACCACTTGGACAAAGATGGATAAGTTACTTAACCTCTCTGAGTGTGAGTTTCCTGAAATGTAAAATGGTGATATTATTTGCATCTATGTTTTTGTGTAGAGTATTTAGCATATTTCCCGAGACAGGGTAAGTGCTGAATAAACCTGACACAGTAGATACTCAAGATCTGGGAGCTATTGCTGATGGCAAGTAGAATGAGAGTGGGAAGAATGCTTCTGTAAAAGGTGATTTAGAAGTAGAGAAAAGGCAAATGTTAAAGCATCTCACCTTTTCTGAAAATCTGCTTTCTCCTCGTTTCTTGTCTCCTCCTCTAGTAGCTGGGACACAGCATCCTCTAAAGCCTTGAAGTTCCTCCTTGGAATGCCCTTTCTGATACTGCTTAGCAGCCACCATTACATTTTTAAATAGCCATATTGATTTTTCCTTGTCTTTACCAGCAAAATCCTCCAGGCTCTGTTGACAGAGTAAAGCACTCGCTCTGCCTCTTTCAAGCTCTCTTCAAATGCAAGTGCACTGCATCAGCTCTTTATTTCTTCGTTTGGGAAGAAATCAACTCAAGAATGCCGCAGTATCTCCTCAGAGTACCTGTCCATGCTTGGCCAACGTGTGTAAATCAGAATTGTGCAAGTTAGGGGCAGTTGGAATGGACCTGGGATTAGGCCTTGGAGAGATTTATAGACTGTCTTTTTTATGTTCGAGAAAGGAAGATGGATAAAATTCCAGGGCTCTGGTTCATTTGTCTTTGCCCTTCAGACATGCATTGTATTTCCCACACTTACCCTGGCTGGGAGGGAAGGTGGCTGTTTCCAGCTCTTGCTAAAACAATGCTTAGGAGGCCAGATGTGGAATTCTACCTTTAGTGCTTGTAGCCTCACCAGAGTCCAGATGTGCAGAAGGTGGCAACACGGCCCAGCAATGACATATTGTAAGGAATGACCCTGGGGGTCTGGCCTGATATTTCCCTCTGTATGTTTTCTAGAAACATATGCCCATTAAATAATGCCCTAGTGGGAGTGATGGAAAGAAAGAGGCCACCCTCTAGTGACCTCATACCCTGAGCGAGTTATTTCCCAGAGCCTCTGGTCAGTAGCCTCTGGGCAGGCCAGAATGGAAGTTCTCCAACTACCTGAGATAGAAGAGGGGAGGTAAGGAATTGTGCAACACACTGAAAAGCAAGGCATCTTCTGAAGAGACTCTCTGCTGGCCTTTCCTTGCTGACAGCCTCTTTTTTATATGGTGGCAACTGAGAAAAGCCCTGGGCCTTCCTTCCTGCCTTGCTGTCTTCCTTCCTGCACCAAGCAGGTTCTCATTGCTTCTAGGAGAAAATGTCATTTTCCCAACTTGGCAGGTGAGGAAGAATACATGCCCAGTTAATAAGAAAACAGGTATAGAAAAGGGGGAAAGAATGGGTAATGAAGAGGGGAGGAAATGTTTAGTTATTGAAAGCTTTCAGTGTGTCTTTCTCTTTCCTCCCTCCTTCCCTCCTTCCCTCCTTCCCTCCTTCCCTCCTTCCCTCCTTCCTTCCTTCCTTCCTTCCTTCCTTCCTTCCTTCCTTCCTTCCTTCCTCTTTCTTTCTCTCTCTCTCCTCCTCTCTCTCATCTCTCTCTCTCCTTCTGTCTTTCTTTCTTTCTTCCTTTCTTTCGACAGAGTCTTGCTCTTGTCGCCCAGGCTGGAGTGCAGTGGCACGATCTTGGCTCACTGCAACCTCCGCCTCCCAGGTTTAAGCGATTCTCCTGTCTCAGCCTCCAGAGTAGCTGAGATTACAGGCGCCCACCACCATACCTGGCTAATTTTTTGTACTTTTAGTAAAGACGGGGTTTCACCATCTTGGTCAGGTTGGCTGGTCTCGAATTCCTGGCCTCAGTTGATCCACCCACCTCGGCCTCCAAAAGTGCTGGGATTACAGGCATGAGTCACCATGCCCAGACTTTCCAGTGTGTCTTTATAATCACATTTTACATATGCTATTTGGTTAATTGTTATCTAAACCCTGTAAAGTAAATAATGCACAGGGAGGACAGAGGCTCAGAAAGTTAAGTAGCATGCCCAAAATAACGAAGCTGATTTTGTAGAGTAAAAGCAGTCATGACAGAAGTCCTCAAAAAAACTGAAAATAGAACTACCACATGATCCAGCAATCCTACTTCTGGGTATATATCCAAAAGAGTTCAAAGCAGGACCTCAAAGAGGTATTTGTATACCCATGTTCATCACAGCACTACTCACAATAACCAAGACGTGAAAGCAGTCCAAATGTCCACTGACAAATGAATGGATAAAGAAAATGTGGTATATACATACAATAGAATATTATGCAGCCTTAAAAGGGAAGAAATCTGGTCACATTTTACAACATGGATGAAATTTGCTGAATAGGCCAGTAACAAAAGGACACATACTATATGATTCTATGTATATGAAGTATCTAAAGTAGTCAAAATCATACCAACAGAAAGTAGAAAGGCGACTGTCAAATACTGGTGAGGGAAGAGAGGGAATAAATATTTAGTGGATATAGAGCTTCATTTTTGCAAGACAAAAAAGTTCTAGAGATCTGTTTCACAACAATGTGAATGTATTTAATTGAAGTATACATTTAAAGATGGTTGAGATGGTAAATTTTGTGCTATGTGTTTTCTTACCACAATAAACCAGACTTTTTCTTTAAAGTCATGGATTGTTTGCTACTCTTTGAGAATTGCCTTCTAATTCTACTGGAAGCATCCCAGTAGAATTGTTTTTAATGGCCAGCATGGGGCCTCCATGCAGCCTGTCCAATTTTTGCATCTGTGTCACTTTGAAAAAGTATAAATGAATATTCTTTAGAACCTAAGTAGGGAGTTCCAACTGTCCTTATTATTGTATGTATGTATGTATACATAGATGTATTTGTTCTCCTTTTTATATTTGGTAATAAGATTAAATCTTCTCAATGGGATAGGTTCAAAGTGATAGGATCAGTTTCCTTTTGGCCAGCAAATGCCATCTAGCCTTCTGAACAGCTCCTGTGGCCCTAGCAGGGTTGTGATTGATACGAAGGAGCATCCTAGTGACCCAAAAATTTGAGCCTTCAAGGAGAGCTGGGAGAAAATTACACTTTTGTAGGTGCAGAGCAGGCATTGATAAAGGTCATATCTAGTGGGAATGTGCAATGGGCATCCCAGCATACCTGTGAGTAAAGGCCCTGGGAAAGCCTGGCTCACCTCACCTGTCCATGAGTGGATGCCTATGATCCACCATTAGTCAACTTCTCCATAATGTTGAAGAGTTTTTACACCTGCTATTTCCTTATCTGGAAGAAGTAATATCTCAGTGCCTCAATTCCTTAATGTGAATGAGTTAATTAGGTGACTTTCAAGGGAATGGATGTTTGAAGGCCTTTGACAATAAAGAAATAACGTGCCAGGCATGGTGGCTCACATCTGTAATCCCAGCACTTTGGGAGGCCAAGACAGGTGAATCACTTGAGGTCAGGAGTTTGAGACCAGCCTGGCCAACATGGCAAAACCCCGTCTCTATTAAAAATACAAAAAGTAGCCGGGTGTGGTGGAACATGCTTGTAATCCCAGCTACTCGGGAGGCTGAGGCAGGAGAATCGCTTGAACTTGGGAGGCAGAGGTTCCAGTGAGCCAAGAACATGCCACTACACTCCAGCCTGAGCAACAGAGTGAGACTCCATCTCAAAACAAAACAAAACAAAGAAAGAACCAAAGGAGAATGTAGAAGCACTGCTAATGACTCTCCTCTTTCCCATTTTCATGAGGCCACCATGCATGGGACAACAAAGGACCCGATAACTCCACAGCATATCAGATCTTGGTTTTTCATCTTGTCTTGCACACCCAAACAATTCTGTCTTCATTACGATGTTATAAAATAAATGCAAACACTCAGAAGATCAGCCATCACTATTCTGCCCAGGCAAAGCTCCCTATCCATGTTTGTCTCATTCCAGGCTTCCCAGAGAAATAGAACTGTGCATGATGCTGGTGATTTCAGGTCCTCTGGGTTAATACCAGAAGGGTCATGATATGGTGGGCTGTGTCCCCACCTAAATCTCATCTTGAATTGTAGCTTCCATAATCCCTGCACGTCATAAGAGGGACCCAGTGGGAGGTAATTGAATCATGGGGACAGGTTGTCCTGTGCTGTTTTCATGATAGTGACTAAGTCTCATGAGATCTGATGGTTTTATAAAGGGCAGTTCCCCTGCACATGCTCTTGCCTGCAGCCATGTAAGATGTGCCTTTGCTCCTCCTTCACTTTCTGCCATGATTGTGAGGCCTCCCCAGCCATGTGGAACTATAACTCAACTAAACCTCTTTTTCTTTATAAATTACCCAGTCTCAGGTATTTCTTCATAGCAGTATGGAAATGTACTAATACAGGCCACTTCCCAGATCTGTAATTTCTGGTCTTTTAGAAAGGACTGGGGGAATGGGGCTGGTACTATGAATAGAAGAAGAAAGAAAAGAGGCTGAGGGGCATCTTTCTCAGCAGATGGAGTCATCCCTTGCTCCCTGCTTCCTCCACGTGGGGGACCCAGTCAGAGAAGCCCCATGTTTGGCTCCCAGATCTGCTGCACCTGTGCAAGCTGGCATTGGTTTTCTATTTGAAGTAACAGTATCACAGCCTGTGATCATTTCTCTCTGGAGTAATTACCCTTCCACTATAAAGCTATAAAGTTCCACGCAGAGGAGGAGGAAGCAGGAAAGCCACACAGCCAGCCTGTTATAACCACTCAGAAACACTTTTATCCTTATGAAGTCAAGAGGCTCCAGCTGATAGAGCAAAATGATGTCTCAATCTTTTCTCAAAGAGCACATTGGGACCAGGCTTATATACATCACTCTTTTGTGGCCCATGTACTTGGATTCACATATTCCTCAGTATGTTCATGCCACTCAGCTGCTTCCCCAAATGTTTTCTCAGCTCAGACCTTCCAGAGCTGAAGACAGCATCTCACATTTGAAAATCCCAAAGTCTTGCCTAAATTTAACAAACTAGAATGATGGCTCAGACCATGCAGGGCAAATAAAGACAAAAAATATGTAATAGGTAGGCACTGATATTCTTGGCTGGGCGAGGTGGCTCATGCCTGTATCCCAGCACGTTGGGAGGCAGAGTGGGTGGACTGCTTGAGCTCAGGAGTTTGAGACCATCCTGGGCAACACAGTGAAACCCATTATCTACAAAAAATACAAAAATTAGCTGGGTATGGTGGGGTGAACCTGTAAACCCAGCTACTCAGGAGGCTGAGGTGGGAGGATCGCTTGATCCGCAGAGGTTGCAGTGAGTTACGATTGCACCACCGTGCTCCAGCCTGGGTAACACTGCGAGACTTTGTCTGAAAAATAACATAAAATAATAAAACCCTAATTAGACCAATGTATACCTGGCTAGTCAAAGCACATTGCTTCAAGATTACTTGCTATTAAATACTTGTAGGCAAAATAACTAATTTAACAAATATTAATTGAGGTCTAATTTCCTTCAAGGTCCTTTTCTAGGTGCTGAGGATACAGTGGGAATGAAATGAACAGTTTCTCTCCCCTAAATGGCTTTGCATTTTAGTGGGAAAGATATAAAATAAACAATGACCATCTCTGTCTGTTTGTCCCTCTCTCTTTCTGTCTAAATCTATCATCTATCTATCTATCTATCTATCTATCTATCTATCTATCTATCTATCTATCTATCTATCTATCATCTCACACAGTTAGTAGGAATCATTAGTGTAAAGTGGAGAAATTCTAAATTTGGGTTGTCCAATATGGTAGCCACTGGTCATATGGGGCTATTTAAATACACATGTAAATTTATTAAAATAAAAATTTAAAAAATTCAGTTCCTTAGTCTCATTAGCTATTTCAGTTGTTTAATAGCCATATGTGGTTAGTGCTTACTATACTGGATAGTGCAGCTATAAAACAATTCTGTCATCACAGAAAGTTCTGAATGGCTCTGCCCCAGCTTAGCTGTCTGCATGGCTAATTTCACTCTCCTTTAATATTAAGCCATGCTGATTATATTAGTCAGGGATCTTCAGAGAAATAGATCCAATAGGGTGTGTGTGTGTGTGTGTGTGTGTGTGTGTAAGATTTATTATAAAAGTATTGGCTGAGGTAATTATACAGGCTGAAAAATCCCAAGATCCCAGGGTGAGTCCAGTCTGGAAACCCAGGAGAACCAGTGTTGTAGTTCTAGCTGAATTCTGAAAGCCTGAGAACCATGAAACTCAATGGTGTGGTTCCAGTCTGAAGGCCAGCAGGGTTGAAGCCCACAAAGAGCCAATTTTTCAGTTTGAAAGCAGAAAAAAGCTGATGTCCCAGTATGACGGCTGTCAGGCAGGAAGGATTTTGTCTTACTTGGAGGATGGTCAGTCTTTTTGTTCATTTCAGGGCTTCAACAGATTGGATGAGGCCCACCCACATTAGGGAGAGCAATCTGCTTTACTCCACTGCCCATCCCTGCCCCAAATCACACAAACACCTAGAATAAAGTCTGATCAAATCTCTGGGCACTGGATGACCCAGTCAAGTTGACACATAAAATTCACTATCACCCCAACCTTAGTTACTTAACTTAGTTAATACTTAGTTAATATTAACACTAGTGATTGTGACATTTGGAAGCAGCACAAGTACACACCCAACCAGTCTAGCTACTAAAATTTCACCTGTGATTTCATTTCCTCTCCAAAATGGTAAATTCTGAAGTCAGAGGGAAGGAGCAGCTTACACTTGAACTTGTATCAAATGAAATTTTAGAGCATTTTCTTGGGCCAATATTGAGTTTGGATTTGTGTTGATATAACATGAGTTCAAATCCCAGCCTTGACAGTTGCTAGCTGTACCACATTGAGCACATGATTTAAGATCCCTGAATCTTACTTTTCTCACCTGTAAAACAGGATGACAACATCTCCCTCACTGTTGGTGTAAAATATAAATGAAAAAAATGTGAAAGAGTGTTCGAAAGACGTGAGTCATGCCAAGGCCTCTACAATGTGACTTTGAAATAAGAGATCATTTCGTTGTGTGCCTCCAGAGGGCGCAAGATGCACTTTCTTCATTTTGATTTCCTCCAGTGCACCTGCTACATGGTAGACATTGAAGACATACTGAATGACGAAACATATGCATGAATTTGGGGCCCAACTAATTATGAGCTTTTAAAAAGTAGATAACATATTTTGTCTTCCTATGCTTAACATAATGCCATATTCACATATTAAGCTTCTCTGGGAAACACAATCTATACTCTCACACAACACTTCTGATATCAGATATCAAGCAATTCTCTAACTCTCCAAACACCAACTGAATATCCTACAACTTAATTCAATTCTTACACTATCTACCTGGAGTTAGGTTCAGATCCCACAAGTTAAGGGCTTAATCCTACAAGACTGCCCACTTCAGATGCCAATCACGAGTCTGGGCCTCCAGTGCTTCTGACAGAGCAGCTATAAATCACAGATTCCCATGACTCTCTCCTTAGTTTGATGATTTGTTAGAATGGCTCACGGAACTCGGGGAAACACTTCACTTATGTTTCCTGGTTTATTATAAAGAAAACAAAAGAGCCAGATGGAAGAGGTGCATAGGGCAAGGTATTGAGGGGGGTGGATAGAGCTTCCATTGCCTTATCTGAGTGTGCCACCCTCCCAGAACCTCCACCTGTTCAGAAACCCAGAAGCTCATCAAATCTTGTTGTTCAAGAGTTTTTTTTTTAGAGTTTAATCTCCAGGCCTCCTTACTCCTTCCCAGAAGTAGGTGGGTGGGGCTGAAAGTTCCAACCCTTTAATTCTTAGTTTTTCTGGTATCCAGCCCCCATCTTGAGGCTATCTAGAGACCCCAACCTAAGTACCTCCATTAACATAAATTCACGTGTGACCAAAATGGGCTCCTTATGGATAACAAGACACTCTTATCACTCAGGAAATTCCAGGGGTTTTAGGATCTCTGTGACAGGAGCCTGGGATAAAGATGAACTATATTTTATATTATACTACAGTTTCCAAAAATGTTTTATAATATATTATCAAAGTTTGAAATTCAAAAAAAGAGTTCATTCATAAGCAGCTTAAGTCTAGGAGACTGACTACTTTATAAAAATATAAAACCATTAGATGCTCAATTTTATGTCATTCCTCTTAGTGTGTCAGAGATTAAAATTACATTTAATAGCTTTTTGTTTTTTCACACCATCCAGCCACATTTTCAGTTCAATAATTCACCCACTACTGCAGTCATTACATCTCACTTGGGAGGAGAGAATAATTCTGTTTCACTCAAAAAGGGCACGTTGGTCTATTTTGTCTCCTCTGATATCCCCTATAAAATAGTTTCTGATTTTCTATTTTTCAGCTTAATGTGACCTTTCTCTGTAATGTATAAAAATATATTCATCAACTGATCTCAGTGAATTTTCTTTCTGATAACAAATGCCATGACTCTATGAAGAGACTTCCTCATTATCTTAATAAAAGGAAAAGGGCTGAGTCACAGTGGCATATGATTCATTGACTTAGCAGGCCAGTGAGTCAGTTGGGCCCTGACTAGAGATTTTAAGTATGACAAAGGGGGCAGGCAGATTTCTGCTTCATGAGTTGCCACCATGGAACAGGGGAGCAGGTCAATGAATAGGACTAGGGAATGGAAGCTCTGTTGGTTACAGAGATACTTGGAACTCTGCAGAGCAGCCAATAAAATCAAGAGGGCTTTCACCAGGATAGCCAAAAGGCTAAGAAGCAGGCGACAGAAGTTTTGCGGAAACAGCAGAAGCATGAATCTGTCTGATGTGGGCTTGTTTGTGAAATCTGGAAATAAAAGCAGCACAAGCCTTGGTACAATAGAATAGTCTTTTTCAACAAAGTGTTAATAAAAATGAAAATACTTATTTTTAAGAGATGGTAAGGCAAGAGATACAATTGGGTTCAAGAAAACTAGAGGGATGGAAAATATTAGTAAGCACTTACTATGTGGTGTACTGCATATATCATTCTATTTAATCTTCAACACTCATGAGAATTATGACGAAGCTTACGTGTTGGGCAGGAAGTGACAAAATGACATTGCCCTTTTTAACGATAGTGCTCAGGAAAGTGTCCTATAACTATAGAAACATGGGACCCATTGCCAAGCAGAAAAGGGTTGTTATCTTACTTACACAGTTAGCCAGAGTGCAAATGAGCACAGATTTCTTGGAGCACAATTCAATAATATTCAAATTTGCCTTTGGTGTCTGCAAAATGTGGATGAGCACAAAAATATCACAACAAGGATATCCTTTATGACACTGTTAATAACAGAAACAATAGAAATGACTTGATTCTATAATAAGAGGAAATTAAAGTAAAAGCAGTGCCATAAATATAATAAAATGCTATTAAATCATTTAAAATAGTTATGTAGAAAAATAATGACATGGTGAAACAATGTTTGCAATATATTGTTGGAAAAAAGTAACAAAATATGTGTGTAACATAACACAGCATAATAGGTAGAATCTCCTGATTATCTATGTAATTCTAAAGCCCATGGCTTTTAAAAATACATCAAACAGAATGTTTTCAGTCTCACTCTGTCACCTAGGTTGAATTGCAGTGGCATGATCTCAGCTCACTGCAACCTCCACCTCCCAAGTTCAAGTGATTCTCGTGCCTCAGCCTCCCAAGTAGCTGAGGCTATAGGTGCATGCCACCACACCCAGCTACTTTTTGAATTTTTAGCAGAGACAGGGTTTCCCCACGTTGGCCAGGCTGATCTCAAACTCCCGACCTCAAGTTATCCCCCCACCTCAGCCCCTCAAAGTGCTGGGATTGATTACAGGCGTGAGCCACAGCACCTGGCATCAAATAGAATTTCCATTACAATTTCTTGTCTCATCTCCAGTGTCACCTTCTTCATGGAGATTTTGTAGACTCCTTTTGCTGGTTGAGGTTTCTCTCTCCCTGCTCTGTACCCCAGAGCACTTTGGTTAAGGGGTTTGGATATTTTACCAGCTTGCTTAGTTCAAGACCACATTCTTTGTTGACATGCTGAAGTACAGTTTCTTTAATGGTGGCTGCTTGGGGGAGGGGGAAAATAATTAGCTTCCTAATTTTATGAGCTTTTTGTTTCTCTAAGACTCTTACATTCAAACTTGTGCTTCCGTCTTTTCATTTACCGTGAAGATTCCAAAAGACATCTTCCCTGTTGGTTGCCTCCTTATTCCCCAGAAGCAGTGCACTCTCAGATCATTTCCTTTCAATTTCCTTATAACCACTCCAACCCCATCCATAGCCTGTGTTGTGGTTCATCAGGTTTTAGATGCTCTCATTTTGCTCCACGGAGGGTGAGGCCATTTCCCTCTGGTGTACTTTATTTTGTTTTTCATCACAGATAGGCTCCTGCTGTCCTCTTCTTTCCCACGCAGTCTCTGCCCGATGCTCCATTTGGGTGTGAGTTCTGAAGCTGGCTCTGGCTTTGCTGTTTTGAATAGTTATTCCCCTACTTACATATGAGCTGATGATGTTAGTCATCTCTGTCTCCTAATTATGCTATAGCATGGTTGAGGGTGGTTTCCTTTGCTTTCTTTAATGGTCTGTACATTTTCTGGAGGATGTAGGAATTGATTCTAATTTAGACAGCTGCCATTATCCTCCAAAAACCTGTAAGCTCTATTCATATAATTTTTGAGGGCATCAACATCTTTCAGAGAAGCCTAAGTGTTAATCAGACATAAAATAGAACCACTGTAGCATAAAGTTGGGAGCATAGTATGTTAGGTGCCTCAAAACCTTGCCTATTCAGTTTTTTTCCCTATTCTTGGGATGGCCCTTGAAGGGGATCAATAGAAGCTCTCCAGGGAGCATTATACAGATCCTTGGACTTGACGTTCTCATGATGCTTCCAAGTCCTGATATTCTATAATTAAATAAATCATGGGCATTCCATTAATGCTTAATTAACAAGAAGATTCAGTCAACTGGAACAGTATTATGTGCAATCTTGTCCATTGATAATTCTTGGATTTTCCTCATTTTCTTTGTACTCTAGATTTTTTTGTAAGCAATCTTTTGAGACACAAGAAGTGGGGTATAGAGAGGAATTCATTACTGTGTATTGTGTACTCCTATTAGTGGGCTAAACTAAAATCCCTAATTGGCATGAGCAATTTTCATTCTGCTAGATAAACTTCTTTCCCTGAAACAGAGCTTTATAATGCTTCCTGTTCATAACCATTGCTTACTGAAGGCTCTGTGTCTAGATCTGCTAAAAATGACTCTACAGCACTCCCTCTTGCTTCTTACTACAGTAATTGGCTTCCATAAGCTTCTGTCTACATTAGCAAATTTTAAATGCCCTTCTGAATATCTGGTCTAGTGCTCTTTACACAAAAATAAGAAAACTTTTCTAATCATGATGCTTCTTAGCATAAATATAATGCCTTCACCTTTTTCCATAAACCCTTTCAAATCCATTTTCTCATCAGACCCATTTTTATTGAGCTAAGCTGGGTAGACATTCTTAAAAAAGTATTTTAGTTTTCACAGTATAAAACTAAGGCCAACAGCAGTGAAGTCACTTGTTGAAGATCTATCTGAGAAAACTAGACTTATAATTTGTTTCTTCATTCTCAGACAAATGCACATTGTCCATTAGATTTCTCAAAATCTGTAATTAAAGCAGATTAAGTTAATCTTCAGTTCATTTTAACTCAATGATAATAGCACTGTGCTCATAAATATTAGGAATTATAGTTGCTTAATTATGGGAGGGGGCCTTTGCATCGAGCTCATGTCTGTCTTAGTGGTTACTGACACTTTCGAGTCACAGACCACAAGTTGCACAGTCTGTCATTCCTGACACATTTGGTGGGCTCATGAGGTAATTCATAAAACCATAGGATATAGGGAACAAGAAGGGAGAGGAATTAATTTAAAGGCATGGGGAACCGCATGTTTCCTCCAAGGCATTTAGAAAACTAACCTGACCCTCTGGTCTCCTGTAAAGGACAAAGGAAAATGACAGTATTCAAGTGACGAGTGGGTGATCATGTTATTGTGACTCTGCTGGGGACAAAACCTGATTAAAAGTCTAAGAACTATATTTTTGTCTATATACCAGAACCATGGTATCAGGAAAGGGCAACTTGCTTCTCTACATACCCTAGAAACCATGGAAAGGCCAATCAAAGACTTTCACCCACAGAACGTGGCAGAACACACTATTGACAATAAAGGTCGATCTACACTCATGGGAACACACTGGACTGAGTAAGTGGTGGGGTGCTGAAGAAGGGGAGCCAAGTGGGAACTGACAACCCATCATCTTCTTTGAGCCTCACACACCTTTTAGATGGGTGTAATTATACCAGCCTTGTTGATAAGGAAACTGAGACTAAAAGAGGATAATAAATTATGCACCGTAAGCAGTCAAGTAGGTGTTGGAGCCCAGAAGGAACCTAAGTTTGTCTGAATCCACAGCCTTGACTTAACCAGCATGTTAAACTGCCCTGGGATCCACCACTGGATTCAAAAGGCAGATGCTTCACTATTTGAACAGATGCTTTACCTGTTTCAACTTCACATGCTTCACCTGAAAGCAGAGATAATAGTATCTACTTTACGCAATGGCATGAAGATGGAGACTCTCGGACTAAGATGGCAGCGGAGGCTTGGCATGGCTAGGGAGCTGTGGCTGTTGCCGTGGGGCTGCGCAGGTGATTCTATCATTTGTTGAAGAATCTATACACCACTAAGAAACAGCCTCTGGGCCGGGCGTGGTGGCTCACGCCTGTAATCCCAGCACTTTGGGAGGCTGAAGCGGGTGGATCATGAGGTCAGGAGTTCAAGACCAGCTTGGCCAAGATGGTGAAACCCTATCTCTACTAAAAATAGAAAAATTAGCCAGGCGTGGTGGTGGGCACCTGTAATCCCTGCTACTCGAGAGGCTGAGGCAGAGAATTGCTTGAACCCGGGAAGCGGAGGTTGCAGTGAGCCGAGATCGCGCCACTGCACTCCAGCCTAGGCGACAGAGTGAGACTCCGTCTCAAAAAAAAGAGAAACAGCCTCTGCATCAATTTGTAGAAAGACTACTTTTCTCACTACCTGCAGCCTTTTGTAACCCAGTGAGATACATGTTTATTCAAACACAAGATATCTCAAATCCTAACAGTTTAAAGTTTATACCGTGAAAACCAGTTTTTGAGACAAGGCTCATGGATTTTCCCACCCCAGCTGCAGCATTTCGCTCCCCTTTGGCTAGGCATTTATTTAGGATAGAAGGAGTAAAAAGTGTTTTCTTTGGGCCAGATTTCATCACTGTCAGAAAGGAAAATGAAAAATTAGACTGGAATTTACTGAAACCAGATATTTACGCAACAACCATGGACTTCTTTGCATCTGGTTTACCTCTAGTTACTGAGGAAACATCTTCAGGAGAAGCAGGATGTGAAGATGATGAACTTGTGGCATTGATTAAGGAAGTGTTAGATACTAGAATGTGGGCAACTGTGCAAGAAGATGGAGGAGATGTAATCTACAAAGGCTTTGAAAATGGCATCGTATGACTAAAACTCCAGGGTTCTTGTACCAGCTGCCCTAGTTCAATCATTACTCTGAAAAATGGAATTCAGAACATGCTGCAGTTTTATATTCCAGAGGTAGAAGGTGTAGAACAGGGTATGGACGATGAATCAGATGAAAAGGAAGCAAACTCACCTTAAAATAATCTGGATATTCTTTGGGTACAACAGTCGGACTTACCGATAACATATACCAAGCTGTTATTATTAATATGCTGAAGAACTTGAGGATTAATAAAATATGCCATTTCTTCAGAGTCCAAAAAAAAAGATCGAATGAAGAACTTATAGAAATGTCTGGCACATTATAGCCAATCATTTTCCACTGACTGATTTTATTTGACCATCTGCTTTTTATATCATTAATTCAAAAAGCATGTATTGAGTCAATAATATCAGCTGTAACTTATTTGTTGATCACTTCCCATGTTCTAGGCACAGTGCTTGATACTTTCTATTTATTAATTTATATAATCCTTACAATAACCCTACAATGTAGGCATTCTTATTATCTTCATTTTACGTTGAGGGAGCAGGTTCAGAAAGATTAAAAGAAAAAGAGGGTCAAGTATCTGAAAATTCTTTTTCCAAAATAATTTCACTAAAAGAGCAACTTGCTAAATATTTAAGAATTTTATTTTTACATTCAGTTTTGCATCAGTATCATCCCTGCTCTTGCCTTGGCTTTTACATTTTCCTGTCTATACATTTTATATAAGAAAAGATGACATTTCTCTTATGCACAAAATCCACTGTTTCATGGTATTCTATGCTTATGACTGCCCTGGCACCTGCACAGCCCCTTGCAGGAAGATCACGCAGTAAGCTGTCTTATTCTAGTTTATTTGCCCAAAAGTTTAGAGTGAATTGTTATTTAGTTAAAATATCATTGATTGGTTGATCAGTAGATAATTGGATGAGCTAATTAAAAGCTATTCATTTACTACAAATTGAGCTTCAGCAACTTGACCCAGGGCCGAGGTGGTGGCCAGCTTTCTGCCATTGTTATTGTTGCTAGTGATCCTTTACCATGTGGCAGGTGACTGACAGCAAGTACCCTGAATGATGTGAGTGCTCAGTATCTTTGGAATTTAAAACAAAACTTATTCTTCCTGATCTTGGCGCTCTGTGTAGTGGGAGCAGAATGATCTCTGTGAAAGCTATATGTGGCAACTATATATTTATACACCCAGCCTCATGTTTATAAAAAGGCCAATAATGCATGTTGTTTATTTTCATGCCTGTTGTTTATTTTTAGCTTTGACTAGTCTCTGGCAAAACCCACCTCTTGTAATAGAAAGAAAAGGGCTGGCTTTGTTTTCCCTATCCCATGCACTTGTCTAAACTACAAATATCGGAATCATTAAGCTCCTCTTTTTCCTCTCACTCCCCTTATATTTATGCACATCAATTTGTGCTTCTTAAATATCTCATGACAGTCATCTCTGATACAACCTTTCACCATTACCCAAGAGAAGACACCATCATCTGTTATCTAATCACTAAAACAATCTTCCAAAAGCTCTCCAACCTCCATCTCTTCCTTACCCAATCCATTCTCCACACAACAAGCAGAATAATTGATTTGAAATGCAAATGCCATATGGTGTCACTCTGCAGCTCAGACCCACCATAGGCTCCTTGTCACCTTAAGAATAAAGTTCAAATGAAAATATTTGGCAGCCAAACACTTCACAGCTAGGACCCAGCTTCTTCTGCACCTGGACTCTCTCCTCCTACCAGCATGAATCAGGGCAGCTCTCCACATGAAACAACCTCTTCTCAGCTCTAGAACTTTGCATATGCTTTCCCTCTGCTTGGAATGTTTTTCTCTTTTCTCTGTCCAACTGCTTCTTATTTATCTTCTTCCAAATCATTGAGGCGCAGTTTTAATGTATTCACATAGCTCTTCTATCAGAGAACTCACCACGCTAGACAGCAATTGATGGTTCCTTTTGTGCCTTCACCATAGGGCTGTTGACTCATTAGGGGCAAGCACACAGGAAGGCCAAATAAATAGACATTTAAGGAATGAATGAAATTTAAATATGAGGTAATTTGAACTGCACTCCTGCCCCCAACTGCTGACAACTAGAAAACTTGAATAAAAGAAAAAAGTCTTGAAGGCACAGAAGAACTAGCAAGATATTGAAGAATGACTAGACCAAGAGCCAGGGGGCAGTGGAGGTCTAGACATATGAGCTCAGCTCATTTTAGGAGGTCACCGTAACCTTGATACCAAAGTCTGGTATGGGTACTATAAGAAAGAAAATGTACAGGTAAATCTCATTCTTTAATAAAGATGGAAATAGCCTACATATTAGCAAATTCAGAAGTATTTTAAAGTGGTAATACACATTGACCAAATGGTTTTGTTCTAGAAATACATGGTTAATTTAACATTTGAAAATCAAACAATGAAATCCTCCACATTAACAGAATAAAGCCAAAAAAAAAACAAAAACATATATTCAACATTGTTTTGGAGGTCCTAATAAGGGCTGTAGAAAAAAGAAAAGTTAAGGAGATTGAATATGATTAAATAAAATTAGTATTATTCACAAGTAATATAATTTATGTAAAAATGTCTAACACCCCGCCAGGCACAGTGGTGCATGCCTGTAATCCCAGCACTTTGGGAGGCCGAGGTGGGTGGATCACGAGGTCAAGAGATTGAGACCATCCTGGCCAACATGGTGAAAACCTGTCTCTATGAAAAATACAAAAATTATCTGGGCATGGGGGCACGTGTGTGTCTCTGTAGTCCCAGCTACTCAGGAGGCTGAGGCAGGAGAATCACTTGAACCTGGGAGGCGGAGGTTGCAGTGAGCTGAGATCGCACCACTGCACTCCAGCCTGGTGACAGAGTGAGACTCCATCTCAAAAAAAAAAAAAAAAAAAAAAAGTCTAACACTTTAAGAATCTAAAATTCCCGTTAGTTTCCTATTGCTGTATAACAGATTATCCCAAATCTACATTTGTGCTTAAACGACCTACATGTATTATCTCACAATTTCCTTTGGTCAGGAATCCAGTCACAGCTCAGCTGGGTCCCCTGCTCCAGATCTTGAAAGGCTACAGTAAAGGTGTCAGCTGGGGCTGGGCACAGTGGCTCACATCTGTTATCCCAGCACTTTGGGAGGCCAAGGTGGGTGGATCACAAGGTCAGGAGTTTGAGACCAGCCTGGCCAATATGGTGAAACCCCGTCTCTACTAAAAAATACAAAAACTAGCTGGGCGTGGTGGCATGTTCCTGTAGTCCCAGCTACTCAGGAGCCTGAGGCAGGAGAATTGCTTGAACCTGGGAGGCGGAGGTTGCAGTGAGCCGAGATTGCGCCATTGCACTCCGGCCTGGGCGACAGAGTGAGACTCTGTCTCACAAAAAGAAAAAGAGAAAAAAAAAGGTGTTAGGTGGGCTATGGTGTCATCTGAGGGTTTCTTCCATGCTCATGCAGCATAATTCATTTCCTTGCAATTGTATAAGTAAACAGCAGATTGCTTATTTTTTGAGGCAAACAGGAGAATCTCTCTGAACTAAGGGAAGGCCACAATCCATCTAGTGAAGGGCCTCTTTGATCCTGGGCCAGTAAGGATAAGCTTCCTTTAGATTAACTTAAAGTCAGTTAATCAGAGACTTGATGCATATATGCAAAATCCTTTCACAATAACACCAAGATTAGCATTTGATCGAGTAACTGGGAACTATAGTTCAAACTAGGAGGGTGACAAAGGAAAAAGCCATCATAGTTTGACAACTTTATTGAATAAACACTAATAAGCAAAAATCAGCTGTTTATCTGTGTTATAGCAACCATTCATAATGACACAAAAATATAAAATGGCTAGTAGCAATCTAATAAACAATGGGCAAGAAGTCAATGTTGAAAACAATACATTATTACTGAGATAAATTAAAGAATAGGTAAATAAATGAAAGAATAAGCCACGTTTATGGATGGGGAGATTTGGTATTATAAAATTATCAGTTTTCTTAAAACTTGTCTATAAATGCAATGCAGTTCTAATAAAACCCCCAAATTTTGTGAGAAATGACAAAGCAGTTCTAAAATTTATGTGGAAGTATGAAGAACCAAAAATAGACAAGAGTTTTGAAAAAGTAAGCAAGTTAGAAAAATTTATCCAACAAAATATCAACATTTATTATAAACTAATGAATAGGTTATTTACACAAGGCAAACCCACATACATAAAGACCCTTGCTTTATAACAAATGGATCACTGCAGAATAGTGGAGGAAATGTTAATCTTTTCAAAACATTGTGCTGGACAATATGAAATTAGGCTTCTACATCATACTATACCTAAAAATTAATTCCAGGAGAATTGTAGATCTAATTGTGAAACATGAATCAGTAAATTTTTAGAAGGTAAGAGAAGATAGCTTTATGATTTCAGAAAAGAGATTAAAAACTTCATAAATAAAATACTGAAAGAACTAATAATAGGTAGAAGATAAATTACACTACATTCAAACTGAAAACTTCTGTTCACCAAGAGATACCATTAAATAAGCAAAAAACAATTGTTTTTCTGTAATCATATAAAAATACAAAATATACTTCATAATGACATAAACATATAAAATACATAGGGATAAATCTAACAAAAGATGGGAAAAAAGGCCTAAGTAGAATCCAATACATTATTATTCATACAAGTTAAAGAAGAGCTTAAGATAAAAGACATAAATTGCAGAAGAAATAATTTAAAAAGAAATTATCTCTAAAAAAATCAAGTAAGAAATTACAGAAGATAAATAGCGTAAGAATATAAAGAAGACAAGGGTAAAGCGCCTGTAGTCCCAGCTACTCGGGAGGCTGAGGCAGGAGAATGGCGTAAACCCGGGAGGCGGAGTTTGCAGTGAGCAGAGATCGCGCCACTGCAAGAAAACAAAAGCAACACACTAACACAATGAAACAAAAAAAAAAAAAAGTCAAGTCACAGAGTGAAAGGAGATTTTTGTAATACATAGCGCTAACAACCTGCTCATATCCAGCATATTAAAAAATAAAACCTCTCACAAATGAATAAGAAAAAGATAACCCAAAGAACAATGGGCAAGAGACCTGAACAGATTCTATCTCTCTATCATCTCTATCTCTATCTCTTTCTCTATTTCTATCTTTATCTCTCTCTATCTAGCTACATCTATATCTGTATGTAAACAATGGCCCAACAAAAAAATGAAAAAGTGTTTACCTTCATCAGTGCTTAGGAAAATATTTGTTAAAAATAATAAACATGTCCTTGCGATAGTTTACTGAGAATGTAAACTATCGCAAGGACAAAAAACCAAACACCGCATGTTCTCACTCATAGGTGGGAATTGAACAATGAGAACTCATGGACACAGGAAGGGGAACATCACACTCCAGGGACTGTTGTGGGGTTGGGGGAGGCGGGAGGGACAGCATTAGGAGATACACCTAATGCTAAATGACGAGTTAATGGGTGCAGGAAATCAACATGGCACATGGATACATATGTAACAAACCTGCACATTGTGCACATGTACCCTAAAACCTAAAGTATAATAAAAAATAATAATAATAAACATGAGCCAGAATGGCCAAAAGTAAAAAGATGGACAATAGCCAATGTTAATGAGGATATGGAGCAACAGGAATTCTCATTCACTTTGTAATGTTTAAAATTATCTATAAAATTTAAAGATACATATAACTTAAGCTCAGTGATTCCAATCCTGAGTATAAACTTCTATAAATATGCCACGTGAATCAACAGACATAACACCAATGTTGATAATGGTACTATTCTTAGAAGACAAACGCTGGAAAAAAACCCAAATGTCCATCAACAGTAAAACAGATAAGTAACTCATGGTATATTCATTTACTTAAATACAGTAGAAAAATGGCATTGGACGAACAACAGTTATGGGTAACATGATGACTCTTGTAAACATTATATTGAACCAAAGAAGCTGGAGACAAGAAGATACTTACATTCTAAAGTTTTTCCCACACGAGGAGATAGACAAAATGAAGAGAAACATGAATAAATTGCCTCAAAAGTCAGTGTGGTAATTGCCTTTGGGAAGGAGGTAGAACAGAGATTGGAAGGGAGCACTAAGGAAGCTTCTGGCCTGTTGGTAGTGTTGTTTGTTGGCCTTCGTGGTGATTACATAGATATTTACTACATGATAGAACATTGTTCTGTATATGTTTGCTATATATCATAATATTAAACATTAAGCACATCAGAATTCAAGTGAATTTATGAATAAAAACCCAAAGTTCTTTCTAGTCCCTAGAAGGTTTCTCTAACCTTTCCCTAATCCCACACTTCTGGGGTGGAAAGTGAGGAAAGGTGTTCAGATAAGAGGTCCTATCCTTCTCTCTTCAGGGCTTTCCCTACCACATACTTACTTTGCTGTGTCCTCCCATTCCCTGCCTCCCCACCTGTCTCAGAGAGTTGAAGAGCTGCCATGCTGGTCTGCCCAGGGGCTGCTGACCACAGAGGAAAAGTGCTTTCAGGTTGTGAGGGCACTGAAGGGTGACCCCTTTCTTTCCATCATTTCTAGCAGGACATTATTCAATGGGCAGGTGTTTCTAGGAAACATAAGGAACAAAGCTTCAGTCCAGACCACTGGAGTCAGTCTTCATGAAATGTCATTGCTGGGCCATGTTGCCACTGTCTACATGTCTGGGCTCTGGCAGGGCTACAAGCACTGCAGGTAGGATTCAGCATCTGGCTTCCCAGGCATTGTCTTGATAAGAGCTGGCAGCCACCACCCGCCCTCCCAGCCAGGATAAGTATGGGAGAAGCAACACATGTATGAAGGGCAAAGACAAGTGAACCAGACCCCTGGAATTTTATCCATTTCCCTTTCTCTAGCATAAAAAAAAAAGAGCCCAAATCTCTTTCCAGGGCCTGACTGACTCAATTCCAGCCTGTCCCTGACTTGCATGATTCTGATTTGCAGACATTGGCCAAGAACAGACAGGCAATCTGCAGAGATCCCATAGCTTTCTCGGGTTGATTTTTCTCCAAACTGATGCATGAAAAGCTGGCGCAGTGTACTGCATTTGAAAAGAGCTTGAAAGAGGCAGAGTGAGTGTTTTGCTCTGTCAACAGAGCCTGGAGGATTTTGCTGGTAAAGACAAGGAAAAATCAATATGGCTATTTAAAAATGTAATGGTGGCTGCTGAGCAGTATCAGAAAGGGCATTCCAAGGAGGACTTTCAAGGCTTTAGGAAAGGAGAAGGAAGAAATTTAGTGGAGTTTTAAAGCTTTATATTTCTGTTCTTATTCCACTTCCAAATAGACTACTTCCAAGACATTTCTGCTGTCTAATTTTGCCTGACAATGTTAATGGCTGCTCTTTCTTGAGTACCTAACATATGCTTGGAGCTTTGCACACACTGTCAGTGGAAATATGAACCCTACTTAAAGATTTTACTACCAATATTACTATTAATAGGTTATTACACTTTTTTTTTTTTTTTTTTTTTGCCAGGCTGGTCTCAAACTCCTAGTCTTAAGTGATCTGCCCACTTCCACCTCCCAAAGTGCTGGGATTACAGGTGTGAAATCCTGTATGTTTGGAAAAGATTTCTAGAAATGGGGTTGTTGGGTTAAATAATGCTAGGATAGCCAGAAGAGAGGAGCTAACGCACTGGCAGAGTTGTCTTGGCATTCCCGCATGCAACCGAAGACATCAATGGACAGAGGCCCATGGAAGTATGAGGTGGGGTCATCGTGAGGGGGCTCATTTTCACTGGTTTGGGGAGATGTGTTTAATGCCACAGCCTAAACTCAAAATAAATATTTCTCCTTATCATAAGAGAGGGTTGTGGGGAACATAAGTAGGGACATGGGTTTTCCATACAGGATCTTTGGGCCATAATGGGTAGAATTGTTACAAGGAGGCAATTATCTAGACCCTAAGTTGTGGCCAATATATTAGGGCCATGAGGGGTTTTATCTTGCTTCACAAAGAGTTTTCATCTGTGGTGTTTATTCCAAAGCTAAGACTCCTCCATTTTCTGTGAGAACTGGAGCTCTAGGAAGCCTAATGTGACTTTGTTCCCAACAAAAGCCAGAATAGCACATCTTGACACCCAAATTTTGTATATATGTGTGTGGGAGGGTGTGTGTGGAGGGAGGGTTTAAAGAGAGTGGAGGCAGGAGGCTAGACTAGAGGAGCAATTACCTAAAATCATAGTCCTTCTTAAAGGACTTAGAGCTGCAGGTGGCAGGAACAGAACATAGACTAGTAACGCCTTGCAGGTTGAAACCTTGAAAATTTAAACTAATCTGTTCAATAGCCTGGCTTCCCATTCAGGGAGGGTTTCTCTACCCTGCTTTGCCTACTTGCCCCACCAAACTCCTGGGAAAAGCTTCTTTCTTTTGACTTTATAGTCCCCTCACCCTATGAGACTAACATTATAGAAGAAACCCATCTAGCGAGGTGAGAGGAGATCATATCCCTAAGGGTAGGTGGGGAGGTGCCTTAGAAATACCTGCATTAGAACACCTTTTAAAAATTATTATTATTTTTTAGATAGAGTCTCACTCTGTCGCTCAGGCTGGAGTGCAGTGGTGTGATCTCAGCTCACTGCAACCTCTGCCTCCTGGTTCAAGCGATTCTTGTGCCTCAGCCTCCCGAGTAGCTGGGATTACAGGTGTGTGCCACCATGCCCAGCTAATTTCTGTGTTTTTAGTAGAGAAAGGGTTTCATCATGTTGGCCAGGCTGGTCTGGAACTCCTAGTCTTAAGTGATCTGCCCACTTCCGCCTCCCAAAGTGCTGGGATTACAGGCATGAGCCACCTCACCACATTTTAATAAAACTGCCCAATTCGCACCCTCCCCGAGTTCTGGCCAGGAGGATTCTTGCCCCTTTCAAATTATTAGAAAGTTCAACTAGAGAATTCCTTCTCCCTGTGGAGTTTTACCCCCTGCTCCTCTGGCCACCCTCCCAGTGGATCCCTGTGGTGCTGGGCAGGAATGGGCTGCCTGGGGAACCAGCAAGCTCCCAGGGCCTTTCTGCTGCTTCCTCTATGCCTCTATTTCACTCAGCTCTCTAACTTGACTCAGCTTCAGGTAAAAGTCAGAAACTTCTCCCACAAACAGATCTTCAGCTTCTCCAGTGGGGGTGTGTGTTTGGGAGAGGAGGGTCTCCCTTTCTCACTCCTGCATTTGGGCACTCACAGTATTTGGGGTGTTTCCTGGGTCCTGCAGGAGCAGTCCACTTTTTTCAGAGGTCCTGTAGGTCCTCTTGGGATTGCTGGTTTGTTCTTGCAGTAGATCTGGAGCTAAAATTCACAATGTTACTCTGTCCAGAACTGCAATCTAGTCCTGCCTTCTGTCTGCCATGATCCCCCAGTCTCTCAAAAATGCATTTAATACACTAAACCTACTAAACCTCATAGCTTAGCCTAGCCTACCTTAAACATGCTCAGAACCCTACAATTGGGCAAAATCACCTCACAAAGCTTATTTTATAGCAAAGTGTTGAATTTCTAATGTAATTTATTGAATACTATACTGAAAGTAAAAAATAGAGTGGTTGTATGGTACCTGAAATATGTTTTCTACTGAATGAATGTCACTTACACAACATTGTAAAGTTCAAAAATCATTAAGTCAAACCATTGCAAGTTGTGGACCACCTGTTGTAAGTTGTGTTGAATAGCATAGCCTCAGACTAGGCCATTTAAATTTATTCTGGGAAATGGCCCTAGGGAACAGGAGTAGGCTGACTGAAAAAATGAAACAAGGAAGAATGGAAAGCAAATTCAAATGTGCCTTATTAAGCTGATTGATACTATGAACAACTGGGGCTCTGCTCTGCTGATGATATTCTGAGATAAGTAGACATTACCTCAGAATAGACCCCACAAGAAATGGAAGAGGAAAATAGTTATCTGCTGGCTTCTATCCCCTACTGGTTAAAAGTTGGTCCAGGGGAATTTAACTTTCTTGTACTTCTAGGTATGTGTTGCTGTCAAAATGGATAAGTAATCTCATATAAAATAAAAGTATGTTTCATTTTGGAAATTGATAAGTGTATTCCAAAAAGTGTATATCAAAATTCAAAAGAACATGAATATCTCAAAGAAGAACAAAGTTAGAGGAACCCCCACCTATCAGTTTTTATTAAAACACTACACTAATAAAGTAATATGGTATTTCTACAAAGATAGGCAAATAGATCAGTGGAACAAAGTAACAAGTCCAGAAACAGGCCTACTGTTTTAGTTGGTTTGAATTGCTATGATAGAATACCATAGCCTGGGTAGTTTATACATAACAGAATTTTATTTCTCACAGTTCTGGAGGCTGGGAAGTCCAAAACCAAGGTGCTGACAGATTCATTGTCTTGTGAGGGACCACTTCCTCATAAATGGCCATCTTTTTGCTATAACCTCACATGGTGGAATGGCTGAGACATCTCTCTGGAGTCTCTTTGATAACTGCACTAATCTCATTTATGAGGGCCTGTTTGCCAGACCTAGATGTCTCTACTATTAGGATCACTAGAACCTGTTAGTTACCCCCATTAAGGAATGTTGCATACTAGAATATAATTGCTTATTTGTTTGTCTTCCTATTAAACTGTGAGTTCCTAGAGTCTTCTATTGTATCCCAGTCCTGAGTATACTGCCTGGAACATAGTCAAAATTTAGTAAATATATTCTGAACTGGATTGAATGGCAAAATAATATAGAATGTGGGCCTGAGTGATTTATTCTGTTTGTTTTACTCTCTTTTTTTCTCTAGAAAACATAAGATGAGGGAAGTATTTTATTTGCTCATTTTATACCTAAGATGAGGTGCGCCTTCATATCACCTGGTCCAAATTACCACTACCCTCTACATGAAATAAGTCTTTCCTGATAAATCTAGCCTAGCAATCCATTTATGAGTATCAACATCTAGGGAGGTCAACACTCACTCTTACCTTGAAAATATGGATGTTCAATTTTCTTAACAAATTAAAAGTGAAACTAATTGACATAATATTTTTTATTGATAAAATTAACAAAGATTCAGGTGGGCAAGAAATGTGTTGAGTCTACTATCTACATGCAGAGAAAAACGTGGACACCCTACCTCACACCATATTTAAAAAAACACTCAAAATGGATCAAAGACCTAAACGTAAGTGCTAAAACTTTGAAACTCTTGGAAGAAACAGCACAAGCAACAGAAAAAACAACAGACAAATTAGACATCATCAAAATTTAAAACTTGTGCTTCAAAGGACACCATCAAGAAAGTGAAAAGACAACCTAAAGAATAAGAGAAATTTTGTAAATCATGTATCAGATGTGGGACTTATATCTAGAATGTATAATAAACCCTTGCAAATCAATAATAAAAAGACAAATTACCGAAGTAAAATTGGGCAATACACTTGAATACACAGTTCTCCAAAGAAGATATACAAATGCCTAATAAGCATATGCTTAACAGTTAAAATAATACAAGGAAGAGATCTTACCATGTGGACATCTCAGTGAGTATGATGTGAATGGCATACTCACTGCTAAAGGAGACTTGTGGCTGTCAGACAACCGTTTACTTAAATATCAGGCTCTATTACTTGAAGGGCCAGTGCTGCGACTGCGCATTTGTGCAACTCTTAACCCAGCCACATTTCTTCCAGACAATGAAGAAAAGATAGAACGTAACTATCGACAAGTAATTGCTCAAACCTATGCCACTCAAGGGGATCTTTTAGAGGTTCCCTTGACTGATCCCGATCTCAACTTGTATACTGATGGAAGTTCCTTTGTAGAAAAAGGACTTCGAAAAGCAGGGTATGCAGTGGTCAGTGATAATGGAATACTTGAAAGTAATCCCCTCACTCCAGGAACTAGTGCTCAGCTGGCAGAAATAATAGCCCTCACTGGGGCACTAGAATTAGGAAAAGGAAAAAGGGTAAATATATATACAGACTGTAAGTATGCTTACCTAGTCCTCCATGCCCATACAGCAATATGGAGAGGATGGGAATTCCTAACTTCTGAGGGAACACCTATCAAACAACAGGAAGCCATTAGGAGATTACTATTGGCTGTACAGGAACCTAAAGAGGTGGCAGTCTTACACTGCCCGGGTCACCAGAAAGAAAAGGAAAGAGAAATAAAAAGGAACCGCCAAGAGGATATTGAAGCCAAAAGAGCCACAAGGCAGGACCCTCCATTAGAAATGCTTATAGAAGGACACCAAGTATGGGGTAATCCCCTCCAGGAAACCAAGCCCCAGTACTCAGAAGAAGAAATAGAATGAGGAACCTCATGAAGACATAGTTTCTTCCCCTCAGGATGGCTAGCCACCGAAGAAGGAAAAATACTTTTGCCTGCAGCTAACCAATGGAAATTACTTAAAACCCTTCACCAAACCTTTCACTTAGGCATTGATAGCACCCATCAGATGGCCAAATTATTATTTACTGGACCAGGCCTTTTCAAAACTGTCAAGCAGATAGTCAGGGCCTGTAAAGTGTTCCAAAGAAGTAATCCCCTGCACTGCATGCCATACATTTCAATCCCTGTGTCTTTAACCTGCTTGTTAAGTTTGTCTCTTCCAGAATCAAAGCTGTAAACCTACAAATAGTTCTTCAAATGGAGCCCCAGATGCAGTCCATGACTAAGATCTACCATGGACCCCTGGACTGGCCTGCTAGCCCATGCTCTGATGTTAATGACATCGAAGTCACCCCTCCCAAGGAAATCTCAACTGCACAACACCTACTGTGCCTCAATTCAGCAGGAAGCAGTTAGAGCGGTCATCAGCCAACCTCCCCAACAGCACTTGGGTTTTCCTGTTGAAAGGGAGGATTGAGAGACAGGACTAGCTGGATTTCCTAGGCCGACTAAGAATCCCTAAGCCTAGCTGGGAAGGTGACCGCATCCATCTTTAAACACGGGGCTTGCAACTTAGCTCACACCCGACCAATCAGAGAGCTCACTAAAATGCTAATTAGGCAAAAACAGGAGGTAAAGAAATAGCCAATCATCTATTGCCTGAGAGCACAGTGGGAGGGACAAGTATCAGGCTATAAACCCAGGCATTCGAGCTGGCAACGGCAACCCCCTTTGGGTCCCCTCCCTTTGTATGGGAGCTCTGTTTTCACTCTATTAAATCTTGCAACTCCAAAAAAAAAAAAAAAGAAAGAAAATATGCTTAAAATTATTAGCTCAAAGGGAAATACAAATCAAAGCCACAAAGAGACACTACCTCACACCTACTCAGATAATTATAACAAAAAAGTCAGATAATAACAAGTATTGACAAGAATATGGAGAAATTGAAACATTCATACATTGCTGGTGGGAATGTAAAATGGTGCAGCCACTTTGGAAAACAGTCCAGTAGTTCCTCAAGTGGTTAAACATACAGTTAAAATATAATGCAGAAATTTTACTCTTAGTTATATATCCAAGGGAAGTAAGAACATGTCTACACAAACACTTGTACACAAATATTCATGGCTGTATTATTCATAATAACAAGTAGAAGCATCCAAATGTCCATCAACTAATGAATGGATAAATAAAATGTGATATCCATACAATGGTATATTATTCAACAATAAAAAGAAATGAAATACTGATGCAGGCTAAAATATGGATGAATGTTGAAAACATTATGCTAAGTGAAAAAAGCCAGTCACAAAGAACCATGATCACATTTATGCAAAATCTCCAGAACAGGCAAATCAATAGAGACAGAAAACAGATTAGTGGTTGCCTAAGTCTGAGGAGGATGGAGTGTGGAAGCGGGGTGTTGACAGCTAAGAAATATGAAGTTTTTTTTTGGAGGGAGAATAATGAAAATGTCCTAAAATTGAATGTGGTAATGGATACACAACTTTATCAATTAGGAGTTACTGAACTGTACACCTTAAATGAGCGAATTACATGGTATGTGAATTACCTCGAAGAGCTGTTAAGAAAATTTTTAAGATGTAATATTGAAGCCAGTGCTCTACTCTTCTTGCATATTTTCAATGAAAATAAAATTTGATACAACTAACTTAGTTTCATCAAACTGTTGTATGTCTTTTGGTCCATTTATGAAGAAAGATGTATATCACATTACTGTTAATTGTTAATATCATATGTAAATTTTCAAAAATTTGAAAATATTAGAATTATAGCTGTACTTGCCAAACTCATAAGGCACTATGTAAAAAGGCAGTCAACAATATTAGTTATTAGGGAAATGCAAATTAAAACCATAATGAATACCAGTGCATATTTATTAGAATGATTAAAACGGGGGAAAATGACACTGCCAAGTATTGATGAAGAAGCAGAGCAACTGGAACTCTCATACTTTGCAGGTGGGAATGCAAAATGATACACAATCACTTTGGAAACAGATTTGCAATTTCTTATAAACATATACTTGTGGCCGGGCATGGTGGCTCACACCTGTAATCCCAGCACTTTGGGAGGCTGAGGTGGCAGATGACCTGAAGTCAGGAGTTTGAGACCATCCGGGCCAACATGATGAAACCTCGTCTCTACTAAAAATACAAAAATTAGCCAGACGTGGTGGCACACACCTGTAATCCCAGCTACTCAGGAGGCTGAAGCAAGAGAATTGCTTGAACCCGGGAAGCGGAGGTTGCATTAAGCCGAGATTGCGCCACTGCACTCCAGCCTGTGCAACAGAGTGAGACTCTGTCTCAAAAAACAAAAACATATGCTTGTCATATGATGTGGGAGATATGAAAACTTATCTTCACACAGAAACCTGTACATGAATGTTTATAGTAGCTTTATTCATAAGCTCCCCAGAGGAAACGACCTAAATGTCCTTCAGCTGGGGAATGGATAAACAAACTGTGGTACAGCCATACAATGGAATACTATTCAAAAATAAAAAGAGGAGAACATGAATACATTCAGCAACAGGGGTGAATCTTAAATTCCTTCAGTTAAGTAAAGGCAGCTAGACTCAAAGAGCTATATACTGTTTGATGCCCTCAACTTGCCATTCTGGAATAGGCAAAACTACAGAGACAAAATACAGATTAATGGTTTCCAGAAGTTGGCATAGGGGAAAATTTGACTATAAACGGGCACAAGGTAATTTTTTTGGTGATAGATTATGTATTGATTATGGTGATGGTTGCATTTGCCATGCATTTGTCATATATGTACTTGTCAAAACTCAGAATTGTGTACTAAATAGGGTGACTTTTTCTGTATGTAAATCTTACCTTAATAAAAAGTTTTAAAAATAAGTTTTGAAAAACTGCTCAATATGCTAAATTAATATAAAGTACTCTTATTTTTAAAGCATGTTTACCAAAGCTGTAAAAGCATGGAGACATATCTATAATGTGAAAAAAACAAGTGATTATGTTATATATTTTAGCTGTAGTAGAAATATAAGTACTGTGTTTAAAAATCTTCACATATTAGCTCAAAAAGATAGAAAAAAGTTAGCCAAAATGTCAAGAGTAATCCTTTATGATTGGGGGTGAGGATAGGGATGATTTTTTTTGCTTTTCATTTTCAATTTTTAAATTATATTAATAAGTATATTTTGTTTTTCACAAGAAAAATGACTATTACATTTAATAAAAGGACTATATGGGAATCAGAATAATTCTTTTCAAATATAAAAATTTTCTCAAAGTATATTGGTCTAAGTAAGACATTCATTTCGTAAATAAGTCATTAGGTTTTGTGGCTTTAGTTTGCTTTTCTACAAAATGAGAGAAATCTGTTTAGTATTTTTGCTACTCACCCTGAAGCAAAATAAATAAATTCTCACATTGAAAACAAAATAAATATATAGCAGCTAATTCAGAGTAGGTGGAAAGGGTGTGTTTGTAAAAACAAGAGTGTTTATTTTCATGTGTGGACTTTAAGTCATATTCTCTAAGTCATATTCTCAATCAAATATTTTCTACGGCCTCACTTTTCCCTTCTTAATGAGGACAGTATAGTTCTCCTATTACTAGACAACATTTTTATGCGAGCCTCACTCTCACTCACCATATCTATGACAACAAGCCCAATAGAAAAGCTCCACTAGCCCAAGTCTGTTTCCATAGCACTAGCCAACAGAAAACTATGTGGCAATCAGCCCTAGAAAGTAACCTCTTATTTGTTCTCATAGAGATCTATGAAAAATAATATATTTGAACTTTTCCTTGTCTAGTATCACCAGGGCCCAGATTCAGTCTCAGTGCCTGTGGGGTTAAAGGATGGTTTAAACTGAGCAAGAAACAAGGATAACATAAACTTTTCTGAAGGATAATTTTCTTTGAGTCAATATGTGTTCTGTGATCCAATGAGAGACAGAAAGCCCAAAACTTCTGACACCAACAAACTGTCAGAAGGCAGCAGGATGGAGGGAGAGCATTTGGAGATATACCTAATGTTAAATGACGAGTTACTGGATTCAGCACACCAACATGGCACATATATACATATGTAACTAACCTGCACGTTGTGCACATGTACCCTAAAACTTAAAGAATAATAATAATAATAAAAGAAGGCAGCAGGGCTATGAAATCAGATAAACCTGAGGTTGAATCCCACTTCTATCCAGAATTGGTGCTAACAAAAAGTTTAATTTCTTTGAGCCCCAATATCTTCATATGTAGCAAGGGAAATAATAAGACCTAGCTTTGGAAATTATGGGGATTAACTGGGGTAAATGCAAAGTGCCTTTTATGTAATAGGCACTTAATAAAATGTTACTCTTTTCTATGGAGTTTCAGAAGTTGTTTTGCGAAAAACTATAGGGCAGCCTAGCCAACTGTTCTAGAGAGAACAACGGGGTTGTGAGTGTGTATGTGTGTGCCTGTAAGCATGACTGTATTAGGAGTAGTAATCAGAAAGAATCATGTGGGATGCTGTGGATATGTAATCAGAGGTGAAACTGAAGTCTATAAGATCTGGAAAAGAGGCGTCTAGACTCCAAGAGTAAAAGTTGTAAAAAAGAAAAACAGCCAATCCATTTTTAATGGGTCACTTGAACCTAATTATTGGGTCATAGTATATTCCACTTGAAATATATTTTCAAATTAATTGTGTCAAATTTTCTCATTTTTAAAGCAAAAAACAAACACTAATGCTCAGAGGAGGGAAGGGAATTTCCCAAGGTCACACAACACATGGAAAGAAGTGGGACTAGGACATTCCCAATCTCCTGTTTCTGAGAAAGTAGGGCCCTCTTTGCCCTTGGAGATACTGCTGATTCTTCTTTATGGAATGCCTATGTAAATAGATCCTGCACTAGGTGCCAGGCAAAGCAAGGCATTGACCCAATCCTCAGTGCATTACGAGGACAGGAAGATAGAGAGGGTGCCGTAGAGATGGCACAACCATGATGCCTACCCATTAGGAGCACGGAATGAAGCACGCACACAAACACACACACATTTACACATGAACATTTACATTACACAGGGTTGTAGCCTGTTGTTATCTGTCATGGAGGGCTCTATGGGAAAGAGGTGTTTGGTCGGCTCAGCAAGGAGAATGTATGTGTTTAGAAGATCACTGAAGAGGATGAGTGGTGATGCTGGATGGAAAAAAGAAATGGATATGTGAGGAGTTGCAAGGGTCTGGAAGGTTTTTATCTGCCCATGTGACCTCAAGAAAGTCATTTGATTGATTCTCAGAATAGGGGAGTTACAAGAGAAAAAAAGTCACTTGACAACCCCTTCTTCACTTTCATTTTTGATTATGTTGTCTGATCCCAAATCCTCACCAGCATGGGATGATAGTTGAGGTCATGGGAATTTTAATGGATAAATGATTTAGAGCTGCCAGTTGTATATCCAAGACTCCAATCCCTTTTCTAGATTATTCCCTCTCCTAAGACACTTCTGAGTCTTCTTAAGAAAGATATCTGGGTGACTCACATAGAATTTGAAACCAGTGTCTCTGCTGTACTGGATGTCAGGTGCCATAATCCTGAAAGAATGGGACTGATAGGGAGAACTTCACATTACCCTGAGATCCTGGACTTTGAGCTGTCTTCATGGTCATGATGGGACTTTGGTGGCTTCTCTTGAGTAAGAGGTTGAAAGGTGTTCTCTATGTGGGAAGAAAAATCAATTGGGATTTGATAGAGTGCCAGACTGTAGTGGTGACAACTAAGTATTCACCACAATCTCTTTCCTTTTTCTCCAAAGCACACAGTGAGACATTTCCCAGACTCGCTTGCTATTTGGCATGGTCACATGACTAGTTCTGGCCAAACAAAGGTGAGCAGAAATTATACATGTCTTAGCTGAATGGGGAGGGGGTCTCAGGATCTGCATAAGGGTAGAGCTGCATCATGGAAAGAGCATAGACCATGAATCACTGAATTACTGAGTTATATGAACAAGAAATAATCTACTGTGTCATGCTTCTGAGATTTGGAAGTTACCTACTGGATTTAGCCTACCCTATCTATCATTATTTCATCAATCTTAAGATGTTCATATTTCCATGTTTTAATACTCCATTTTAGACTTGACTTAGATAAAATACTGCAATACAGGAATGTTAAGAGAGACATATCAACACACTCACATTCACACAGCTAGTGTGATACTGACACTCCAATCCAAGTCTCCTCAACACCAGACCAAATTTCTAAGTTCCATGAGGTACTGATAAGAGAGACAAATTTACCTAACCACAGAAGCTCCTACATTTGACTAACTTACCTATAGCTCATTGTCCTGGTGTGAGACTATGGTATGTTACCCTCAGTATTTTGGATGCTAGCTCCCTGGATTCTGTGACTTAGGAGGAGATTAAAGATTGAACTCCAGCTAGATTTGGGGGTGATGAAGAGCTGATAAACCTGGTATGCCACTGGTAGTCCTATTGTGTCCAAGAAAGAGGAAGATTCTGCTTTGCAGAGCAGGTCAATTTCAAGTCCTGTTAAAGTATGAAAAAAAGGTTCCTCTGCTTGCAGTGTTAGTATGTGTCCCCATCAAACAGACTTTGGATATTAGATCTGCCATCTGCACCATGGTATCTGTTGCTAGGGTTACAATGCTCTCCTTGAACAGAAAATCAAATAGCTGCCTGAAACCTGCAGGTAAAGGTCACAGTTGGCACAACATGCATCCTTTTGCGTATATAAAGGGAAAAGTATGGCTGTAGGGGAAGGAGGTTCTTTAGATTCTCCCTTTGAGGCCAACCTGGTAAAGATGATCTGGGTAGAAACTTCAGATATCAGTTGTATGTAAGAGGGCATCTTGATAGTGCACAGAAAATTCATAAATGGGGATTGGAAATAAATGTTTAAAAACTAAATGCAAGATATCATTTTTTGAAGGGGATAGTCTCACATGAGTCACCCTACATTGTCCACTCTCAGCTAACCCCTTACCTTCCCAACTTTTAGAATGAATAATGTCCATATGTCTAAAGAATAGGAAATCTTTCAAAAGTAATGATACAGCATTGGAAGAAATACATTTCTCAAATTATATGGACAGTTTAAATAATAGTTTGATCTTTTCGGGGCTCAGACAGGCTTGGGGGATGCAGAGTTGAGAGGAGGAAGATATCCTTTGGCCAGGTTAACTTAGTTCTGTAGCCCAAGGTTGAAGACACAGAGCACTCTTGCCAAGAGACTAGAGAAGTAACAGAGTTTTTCAAAACTCTTAGAGAACGGGGAAGAGAGCTACCAATTGCCTTGTGAGTATTGCTTTTTATACTTCTTATAATTTTTACAAGTGTTGATGGTTGTAATGATATTGCTGCTACTACTGCTTCTAATATTCTAGTATTTGTGGCCATTAGTTCTTTTTAAATAATTTCCAATGAATTATCATAAAAGCAGTATAAACAAGAGGTAAAAGTATAACTGTACAAAAGTGTGCAAAATGAAGCTTCCTTCCTCTTACCTTGGATACCCAAGAACCGCTCCCCAGAAGTAACTAATCTAAAGTGTTACTTCAGAAATATTTTATGCTTATATGAAGATATATAAATATAGTTAACAGATGCAGGATTTAATATACATACTGTTCTGAAACATGTTTTTATCACTTAACACTGTGTCTTGAACATATTTCCTTATTAGCACCTATAGTGCTATATATATGTGAGACACAAATTTGGCAACATGGTACAGTGGAAAGAGCATGGGCTAAAATTAAGACTATGTGAAAGGATTTGACTAAAAGATGATAATAACTTCACTCTTTATAATAGCAGAATTGTTTTAACAACTCAAATGTCCATTAAAAGCAAATGCCATTATGGTATGTGTCATAGAAAAATATATAGCATGGCCGTGGTGGCTCACGCCTGTAATCCCAGCACTTTGGGAGGCCAAGGCGGGTGGATCTTGAGGTCAGGAGATCAAGACCATCCTGGCTAACATGGTGAAACCACATATCTACTGAAAATACAAAAATTAGTTGGGCGTGGTGGCGGGTGCCTGAAATCCCAGCTACTCCGGAGGCTGAGAGAGGAGAATCGCTTGAACCAGGGAGCTGGAGGTTGCAGTGAACCGATATTGTGCCACTGCACTCCAACCTGGGCGACAGAGCAAGACTCCATCTCAAAAAATAATAATAAAGAAAGAAAAAGAAAAATATATAGCAAAACTGTGTTTTATTTACATTAAAATATACTTAGGTGACTACTAGGTTTCACCTTTTTTATGTATTATAATTATTGTTACTATGCTGTTCTATTAGAACTTATTGTTGCTATCTTAATTTATACATGTTATTGATAAGTTTTCAATATTTTATATGTATTTATATTATCCTGACAGGGAGACATGTGCTTTCTCTAGCAAAGGCAGGTTATTACTTATTCACAGCTGTAACCACCTCAATTTCATTTTTTCCCAGATTCTTCCCCTCAGGGTGATGTGGTAAGAGTTAGATGTCATTCTCTACCTACTGGGATCTGTATATAAGTCAAGAACCCACAAAATATAAAGCTTGGGTTTATATAGGAGAGAGACAGCTTTTCCCTCTTCTCTCTAAGAAGGAATTGATCTCAAATGTAAATAAAGGAAAGCATCCTCCAAAGTTGGGAGGAAAAGAAAATGTATCCAAAGAGTTTTTACTATTTGGAAGGTAAGTAAATGTTTTCAGGGGGAAGATAAGACAAGTATCTCTGAATTACAACCCCTGTGATGTCTTCATGCTCCTGAGTTTCATTGCCTTTCTGAAACGTAATACATACCTCCCAGGTTGTAAATCTCCACTCAATCATCATTTAAACTCCAAGGTTTTAACCCAGGTCTTAGTAAAAATTTCCCAGAAAGCCCTGACCATGTATAAAGATAAACATAATCACTTCTTGAAAAAATTTACTACACTTTATTTCAGTGTAATTTTAAATTTCCCCTCACTTACATTGGCTAGATATTACTTTCTTCTGGGAAGTAGGTATATAATTTTTAACTATTCTTAAGGTTCACTATAATTTATTAAGACCCATAATCATGGTTTTTTTCTACCAATTTTTGAGGATTATCAATACCAAATCTCCCATTTGAACCAGATGAAACCTCAGCCTTCTCACTTTCTTCTTGTCTATTCTTTGATCTGCCATGTTGACATCACCTGTAGTTTTAACTCAAAATTTTTTGCGGCTATCCATTTGACATAGTATATTAATATATTCTTTACTCTGTCTTAGCCTGGGTTTCTGGAAGGCAGTCTGAGGCAGACGTTTGTGTTCTCTTTCTTCAGTACACCAGGGGGCAGTAGTGAACGTAAAGCATAGTGAGGCAGGAAAAGAGAGATGATACAATAAAGCATCACCTAATTGGCCATTGCTTGGCACTAAACATGACTAATTATTCATCCTCATGTGCCTTTATTGTGATAATCCATATAAAAGCTATTTTGGGACAGTGTATCTGGAGAATGAAGGAAAAATTATTTATGCACTGGCTCCTATCTCCCACTGGTCCAAGATTTGTCTCAGTGGGCATAAATTTTTCGGCACTTTTGAACTGGCATATGTTGGTACCGAGCATGGCCTGTGATGTTTCATGCTTTATAGTGTCAACACGGAAGTTCTTGGGCAGGAAGCAGCAGGTGATAGTGTCGGCATAAGCCATGACTTTGTGGCTTGACTTTTGCCTGCAAGAAGTTTTAAAAGTCCACCTAAAGTTGATGTCTACAGAGGCAACAGGAACTGGAACAAGTGGCTAATTCTCCTGAAGACAGATGAGGCCAAGGGATTCTGAAGTGGTACATAGGAAGCATCTGATACAGTTTATCCTTCTCAGATATTTGGTAATCTCCCATTATATCTGGCCACCTTAAATACAAGAGGTAAAAGATGTCCACACTGCCTTCCTTTGAGGGGAAGTAGAAGTCCAAACTTCAGAGAGTCCCCTTGAGATTGAAGTGAGTCAGAATCTCTGGAAAGACTTAAGGCAAGAGGGTTAATGAAACAAGTTATCACTTCTGTTGTGGCAAGTGGTCCAAACATCATGATTTATATTATTCATCACTCCCCTCCTCTACCACTCAGTTTAGACTTTCCTAGCAGACAGCATTTGGAGTGATCTCAGTTGCTTGTCTGATGGCGTTATTTCAACTTTTGTCTCAGAAGAGTCTCAACCCTTAGCTGTTTTTCTATTGTCAGATCATGACTGTGACACTTAGACTGTGCTTTTTCACAACTGCCCATTTGCTACTATCACCAGATAATAATGGAAATATCAAGAGATGTCCCAGTATTCCAGTTATCTATTGTTGTGTAACATACTATCCCAAAACTTAATGGTTTAAAACAACATAACCTTTATTTTGGCACATTTATCTGTGGATCAAAAATTTTGTCAGAGTTAGGCTCAGAAATTCTTCTTTTCTATGTGATATCAACTAGAGTCACTTGGTGGTCTTCAGCTGGTGGCTGAGCTTGTTTTGAGGGTCTAACACAGCCTCACTCATGAGTGGTGACTTGCTGGGGACATCTGAAATGCTCAGCTCCATTGGGCCATTCTTTTTCTCCATGTTGTTTCAGGGCCTCTTTATATGATCTCTAGCAGGGTAGTAGGGCTTCTTAGATGGAGGCTCAGGCTCTAAGAACCAGTGTTCCAAGAAACCAACTCAGAAGCTACAAGGCTTTTTTTTTTTTTTTTTTTTTTTTTGAGATGGAGTCTCGCTCTGTCGCCCAGGCTGGAGTGCAGTGGCGCAATCTTGGCTCACTGCAAGCTCCGCCTCCCGGGTTCACGCCATTCTCCTGCCTCAGCCTCTCCGAGTAGCTGGGACTACAGGCGCCCGCCACCGCGCCCGGCTAATTTTTTTTTTTTGTATTTTTAGTAGAGACGGGGTTTCACCGTGGTCTCGATCTCCTGACCTCGTGATCCACCCGCCTCGGCCTCCCAAAGTGCTGGGATTACAAGCGTGAGCCACCGCGCCCGGCCGCTACAAGGCTTTTTATGACCTATTCTTGAAAGTTATGCAGTGTTACTTCCATTGCACTCTATATGTTACACAGTGCTGGTCCATGTTTAACATGGGAAGAGACTACACAAGGGTGTGAATATTGCAGGAAAAGGCTCTTCAAGGGGAGAGCATATTTGGACATGAGCCACCATACCCGGCGAATTCCCTGGGTTCTAGACATTCTATTGTGTATGCTTCTATTGTGTATTAGCTTCTTATGGTAATGAGAATTGATGAACCCTGTCAGCACAGATACTTCGTTCTTTGTCTTTGGCTTCCAGTTTGGTGAAATTCTTACTATGTCTGTCCTTGTGAGAAAGCACTCTCTCTCTGGGAACCAGGACATTTTCCCAGGAAAGTCTAAGGTTGTGGGAATGGGAAGCATACATTTCATGACTGGGTAATTGAGAGCAATAGTTAGAAGGACTAATTCTACTTCCATCCATTGGTTCCCAGATCCATATTTTCAGGCTATTAGGAAGACAGTATCATATATTTATTGATTCAATGCATATAACATATACCAGAAGACATGGCTCTAACCTCCTAAGTTGTATCTTTAAAGTGGCACCTTAGTGAAACCTTTTTTTTTTTTTAATGCAATCTTCTTCTCTGGATGGTGGTAACAGCAGTGAACTCTCTTATCACATGCTCATGGTCTCTCTTTCAGTCAAATGGATGTCTTGATCACAGGCAATGTAGTGTGAGATACTAAGCCAGATCAAGCCTTCCATAAGTCTTAGATAGATAGTGGTGCTGATGAAGACTTTGGACACAAGGTGGCAAACCCATATCAAGTGAGGATGAATCACTATTTTCCCAGAAGATGTCTTAATCACATTCAAGTTTATACACAAATTGCTTGAGCATTTTTTGGAGAATGCTAATTTCTCCCCAGAAGGAAATTTTTAACTATATTATACAAAGTAGTTTTGTCTTAGACCAGATTTGAGACAATTTTTTAAATTCATCCTCATTTTTTCTAATTGATTCTTTTCTGTAACAGCTTATTTGAGCTTCTTGTTTCAAAAACTCTTTCTTACCACTCTGAGGATATGTATTAAACATACTTTAAATTTTATTCCACAGGGCCTTCAATTTGGCCTCCTTTAGTATAGTTCATTCAGCGTGTTTTTCTTTAGGAGTGTTTATATTTCTTTGACATTGGGTTATTTTACCTTATGAATTAACTTGGCTGATAATACGACCCAGGAGGAAGATAGTAAGCCTAAATATTAATTTGAGCAACTCTAGCTGAGTTAAGAAATGGGTCAGGAGGGAGGAGCATCTCAAGATGAAGAGAAGAATAGGTGTTGCAATCTGAGTTTGACCCACCCTTGCTAGCATCTTTCCCAAGTTTCTCAGGTGACCTTTACCCTTGAATTACCACTGCCCAGAGCTTCCACCTTCTCCTTGTAAGAGACACAAGCACTGCACTAGAGAGGGAGACATTTTGAATTATGAAGGAGGAGAATGCATAGAGGTTTGCCATCTGCCAGCCACCATTGTTACTGGCTCCCTCACTCAGCCAGGTTCAGCACTAGAGTGATCTTTGTCATATGCAAGTGAGATCATTAGCTCTCTAACTTGAAATTATACCACAGCTTAACATTATATTACACTAAAACCCAAAGTCATTCTCATGGCCCACAAGGTCCTGCATGACTCCTGCCCATCTCCCCTCCCTTATCTGTTCTCCCTCCAGGAATCTAATCTCCAGGAAATCCCACTGGTCAAACCCAACTAAGGTAATCCACAGACATCAGCTTCTTGGGAAAGAGAGCAAAATGTAGAGAGTGGTTCAGAAGGGGAATGAAAGAGATCCAGCATGATAATTACACAAAGTTAAGAAACACAGATTTATGGGGCTAGTGATGACTTAAATTGGCAATACAGCCCATCTTTGAGGAGCTGCTTTGCATTGCCTCAAAGAATCATAATCACCTAGTGCAAGGAGAGTACATTTGTGGAGAGGCTTTCAGGGATGCTGACATTCTCCCCAGAAGAAACTCGTTCCTGTAATTCTCTATGCTATTGGAGATCAGATAATGCCTAAATAAAGGGAGGGGAAGGTTTCCATTCCTTCCAGGACAGATAGCTTGGAAAATCTTAAGTCAATTAGTCTGTTTCATTCAAGGCAAACATTTTAGTCTATAAATGAAGTTTGGTCATAACATCCCTAAAACCTTAATCAAACAAGCTCTTGATCATTAAGATCCATGGTTTTTAAATATGTCATTATGAATTGAACAGTTTCCAAGGAATCCAAGCATGCTCCTTTTTTTTTTTAAAGAATAGAATGATGCACACTTATGTTTATTGCGGCACTATTCACAATAGCAAAGAGTTGGAACCAACCCAAATGTTCAACAACGATAGACTGGATTAAGAAAATGTGGCACATATACACCATGGAATACTATGCAGCCATAAAAAATGATGAGTTCGTGTCCTTTGTAGGGACATGGATGAAGCTGGAAAACCATCATTCTCAGTAAACTATCGCAAGGACAAAAAACCAAACACCGCATGTTCTCACTCGTAGGTGGGAACTGAACAATGAGAACTCATGGACACAGGAAAGGGAACATCACACTCTGGGGACTGTTGTGGGGTGGGGTGAGCGGGGGAGGGACAGCACTAGGAGATATACCTAATGCTAAATGATGAGTTAATGGGTGCAGCAAAACAACATGACACATGGATACATATGTAACAAACCTGCACATTGTGCACATGTACCCTAAAACCTAAAGTATATATATATATATAAAAGAATAGAATGTGGACTTTTTCCACCTAAGATGTGTAAATGATTGTGTTATATGCAGAAGGCAGCCAGCTGTGTCTTTCCCTGTTCCTCTTCCTTTTCCCTGGAAAAGGAAGCATCTCAGTAGCACCTGAGATAACAGATGGAAAATAGTAATAGAATATCTGAAATGGCCCAAATTCACTGCAAGGACATAGACCTCAATCCTAAAACTTCACTCCAAGTTCATGCAGAGACTAGAATTCTGAATCTCTGAATACTCAGTCTAGACCTCTCTTAGGCACCCCTTCTGCCTCCTATATGGTCTTTGACATGACCACAAGCATGGCATCATTAAGCAGATCTAAAACACCTTAGATCTGGGAAACACATCACATAGAGTGGTGAGTTAGAATAGGCAATAGAACATGTTGGGAGAGGATGTGTGGTGTATGTCAAAAGAAAAAGGGAGATATGGGGCAAATATTAAGCCCAGGATGTTTGCTGTTGACTTTTTTCTCAAATATGCCAAACGTTCATGTTTACAGATGAAAAATCTTAATGCCACCATTTTATCAACTCATTAATTAAGAGAAAAGACTTCCAAAAACTCCCAAATGTTAAGGATGCATTATTCTCTAAGCATGCAGGTCATAGATGACAGGTACTCCATCAGCTCAAAGTATTTTTGAAGCAGTGGCAGCTAGTGAAAACTGACATGGTTACTGGTCATGCAAAGTTATTTTGATGGTTGCCACTGGAAGCACCTGCTAGAGAAGAAATCATTGATCTATCTGTTAAAATAATCTAATAAAGAAGTAGCTGAATGGACTTAGTTATATCTCCATCAAGACCTTATTAAAGCTGTCCTGTGAATAAGGCCAACCAGTCTTTGGGATTCAAGGAATAAACCAAGTGTGCACACAATTACCTTTTGGGACATTCCTTGTTTCTCCAGGTCTCTGAATTTCCAAGTTTGGGCTCCATGCATACTCCTTCTGATGTGTATGCATTTTGGTTTCTGAGCAAGCTCTAAATATTTTCTGACATTTATTATCAAAAGTAAGTATCAAGAGAGGACAAGAAATCAGAGTTTGGACTCCAGACACTTGATGGGTCCCAATTCTGCCTTTAGTAGTTGGGAGAGCATAGGGCATCATTAACTGAAAGGTGGTCACTAACTCTTTCAAATCTAAACCATCTGCATCTGTCAACCAGTACCTGATTATACTTATCTCCTCTTGCTTCTCTTATAAAAACTTAATTTAAATTCCTGAGTCTGTCATCTTCCCACTCAGAGCCTATTTATCCTCTGTATTTTCAGATAAATTTAACAAGCCTGGCTCTGTGACTTCCTGGCCCACTCAGAGGCACATTAGAAATAGAAGATGTGGGCCAGGCATGGTGGCTCATGCCTGTAATCTCAGCACTTTGGAAGACCAAGGCAGGAGGATCATTGAGGCCAGGAGTTTGAGACCAGTCTGGGCAACATAGAAAGACATGGTCTCTACAGAAAAAAACAAACAACAAAACTAGCTGGGCATAGTGGCATGCAACTGTAGTCCTAGCTACTTGGGAGGCTGAGGTGGGAGGCTGGTTTGAGTGCAAGAGTTCAAGCCTTCAATGATCTATGATTGTTTGAGTGCAAGAGTTCAAGCCTTCAATGATCTATGATTGTGCCATTGCACTCCAGCCTGAGCAACAGAGCAAGACCCTGTCTCCAAAAAAAGGAAAGAAGGAAAAAGGAAGGAAGGAAGGAAGGAAGGAAGGAAGGAAGGAAGGAAGGAAGGAAG
>NW_026652283.1:89601839-89605261 GCF_009828535.3 Hylobates moloch | reverse complement strand
AAGGAAGGAAGGAAGGAAGGAAGGAAGGAAGGAAGGAAGGAAGGAAGTGGTGGAATGATGGTAGTAGACAAGAAAACAGCGAAGAGGGGAGGGACAGACTTTTTTTTTTTTTTCCCAGTTTGCTAAGGCCACTGTAACAAAGTACCACAAACTGGGTGGCCTAAACAACAGAAATTATCATCTTACAGTTCTGGACCTTACATGTCTGATATCGAGATGGGCCATGCTCACCTTAAGAATAAGAGAATAAGAAAGGATCCATGCCCCACTGTCTCTTAGCTTTTGGTGGTTCCTTAGCTTGTGGCAGCATAACGTCAAACTTCACATGGCATTCTCCCTGTGTGCATGCCTGGGTCCACATTTTCCTGGTCATACTGAATTAGGGACCCATCCTACTTTAATATAATCACATCTTAGCTATTTGTCATCTGCAATGACAAGGTCATATTCTGAGACACTGGGAATTAGGACTTCAACATATGAATTCTGGGGGGACACAATTCAACCCATAACAGACTCTCTGATGATGCAGTCACATTACAGAAGAATCAATAATAAACATCAGGCAAGAAAATGCTATGTGAGAGGAAAGATGAACTTGCTGGGCCCCAAATTCCAATTTAGATCTGTATTCTTTAGATCTATATTCTTTCTAACCATGTAGCTTGAGGCTCATTGCTTAATGGCTCTGAGCCATTTTCTAAAAAAAAAAAAAAACACTCTGAAAAAGGGGATAATGAAGACTTTTCTTGACTCATGATGTTTGGAATCAAAATATTTGTAAAATCTCCCTAAAAGTTTTAATTTTGTTCATGTAACATATAGCATATGTTCATAGTCTACTTATAATTGGTATTAAAATAATTTATGTGAAACATAAAAACCTTACAATATAGTTTTAGTTATTTCCCATAATTTTACACTGTATTTGTTAACCGTGTTACATTTCCATACATTATAAATTGGCAAAGTGATGTTATAATTTTAATTTTAAAGACATATGTATTTTAAATAACTTGAGGAAAAATGGCTGTTATCTACCCAAATATTTACTATTAAAAAATTTATGTTTATTTTAATAGCTTTTGGGGTACAGGTGGTTTTTTGGTATTATAACGTGGGTAAGTTCTTCAGTGGTGATTTCTGAGATTTAATGTACCTGCTACCGGAGCAGTGTACACTGTACTCAATATGTAGTCTTTTATCCCTCACCCTCTCCCAACCTTTCCCCCACACAAGTCCCCAAGTGCCATTCTTAGGCCTTTGCATCATCATAGTTTAGTTCCCACTTATACATGAGAACATACAATATTTGGTTTTCCATTCCTGAGTTACTTCACTTAGAATAATGGCCTCTAGCTCCAGCCAAGTTGCTGCAAAAGACATTATTTCATTCCTTTTCATGGCTAAGTAGTATTCCATGGTGTATACACACAACATTTTCTTTATCCACTTGTTGGTTGATGGGCACTTAGATTGGTTCCATATCTTTACAATTACAAATTGTGCTGCTGTAAACATGTATGTGTATGTATCTTTTTCATATAATAACCTCTTTTCCTTTGGGTGGCTACTCAGTAGTGGGATTGCTGGATTGAATGGTAGATCTACTTTTAGTTTTTAAGGAAACTCCATACTGTTTTCCATAGTGGTTGTACTAATTCACATTCTTACCAGCAATGTAAAAGTATTCCCTTTTCACCACATTCATGCCAGCGTGTATTTTTTTTTTTTTTTACTTTTTAATTATGGCCATTCTTGCAGAAGTAAGGTGATATCTCATTGTGGTTTTGATTTGCATTTTTCCGATAATTAGTGATGTTGAGCATTTTTTCATATGTTTGTTGGCCATTTGTATATCTTTTGAGAATTGTCTATTCATGTCCTTTGCCAACTTTTTGATGGGATTATTTCTTTGTTTCTTGCTGATTTGTTTGAGTTCCTTGTAGACTGTAGATATTAGTCCTTTGTCTGATTCATAGTTTGTGAATATTTTCTCCCACTGTGGGTTGTCTGTTTACTCTGCTGATTATTTCTTTTGCTGTGCAAAACCTTTTTAGTTTAATTAGGTCCCATTTATTTATTTTTATTTTTGTTGCACTTGCTTTTGGGGTTGTAGTAATGAATTTACAACTTTTTAATGCTCTTCCTATGTCCTGAAAAATCTAAATTTTCTTCTGGTATCATTTTTCTTCATTCTGAAGAACTTCCTTTAGCATCACCATTTCCTTTTTTAATTTTTCTTTTCTTTCTTTCTTTTTTTTTTTTTTTGGCGGAGTCTCACTCTGTTGCCCAGGCTGGAGTGCAGTGGCATGATCTCAGCTCACTGCCTTCTGGGTTCAAGCAATTCTCCTGTCTCAGCTTCCTGAGTAGCTGGGACTACAGATGCACACCATGATGCCTGGCTAATTTTTGTATTTTTAGTAGAGATGGGGTTTCACCATGCTGGCCAAGCTGGCCTCGAACTCCTGACTACAGATGATTCACCTGCCTCGGCTTCCCAAAGTCCTGGGATTACAGGCATGAGCCACCACACTCAGTCCCTTTAGTATTTTTTGTAGAGAACATCTGTTAGTGGCAAATTTTCTTAATTTATTTTTATTTGAAAATATCTTTGTTTTGCTAGAATTCTCGAAGTATATTTTTCTAAATATAAAATTCTGGGATAACAATTTTTATCCCCATTCAGCACTTTAAAGATGTTTTCCACTGTCTTCTGGCCTCTATGTTTTCATATGAGATGTATGCAATATTTCAAATCATTCTCTTGTATATAATGTTTCATTTTTCCTTGATTTCTCTCAAGATTTTTCCTTTATCTCTAATTTTCAGCAGTTTGACTATGACATGCCTATGCATGGTTTTCTTCTTATCTTATTTGGAGTTTGCTGAATTCCTGAATCTTATTTTATTATTATTTTTTTGGCATGAGACTGAAGTTTTATTATTGCTCAAATCAGTCTCCTTGAGCATCTGTGGATCAGAGTTTTTTTTTTTAATTTTTAACTTTTATTTTAAGTTTAGAGGTACATGTGCAGGGTGTGCAGGTTTTTACATAGGTAAACTTGCTGCACAGATCATCCCATCACCTAGGCATTAAGCCCAGCATCCATTAGCTGTTCTTCTTGATGCTCTCCTTCCTCCTCCCCACCGCACCCTCTGAAAGGGCCCAGTGTGTGTTGTTCCCCACGACGTGTCCATGTTTTCCTACCATTCGGCTCCCACTTACAGGTGAGAACATGCTGTATTTGATTTTCTGTTCCTGTGTTAGTTTGCTGAGGATAGTGGGTTCCAGGTCCATCCATGTCCCTGCAAAGGACATGATCTCGTTCCTTTTTATGTCTGCATATATGTATATGTACCACATTTTTTTCTTTCTTTCTTTCTTTCTTTCTTTCTTTCTTTCTTTCTTTCTTTCTTTC